>NC_135308.1:161389711-161492211 GCF_048772815.1 Callospermophilus lateralis
GGAAGCCAAGCTGGCACATTTGGGGTGACGGTCCACTGGACCTGGTTGGCAAAGAGCAGGTGGCAGACAGTGTGGTCATCCGGGTCCTTCATGATGGCGCGGATCACCTGCAGCATCGGGGTGACGCCTGCCGGCACCTGCTTGTACCTGTGCCTCCTCCCACACCTGGACCTCGGCCCATGGCAACTCAGTGGGGGGGTCCCCGTACCTGTCCCTCCTGCGATCATGCCCACAGACTTCACCGTCTTGATGACAGGGTTGGATTTCTTGTCCGGGCGGATGGCGAACTTCCCTGGGGGAAGAAGGGGGGCAAGCCGGCTCAGTGGGCCAGGGCGGCCTGGGCTGCAAGGGAGGGGTCAGTGACGCACAACCCAGGCCAATTAGGGTGAGAGAGGAAGGTGGAGACCCAGGGCCCCACCAAAATGCCAGAGGGGATTCCAAGAGGAGTCTGCAGTCGGAGGCAGAGTGCAGAGGCTGGTGCAGGGGAGGCTGTCTAGGGTCTTGTGCTGGCTCGTGTGGGGGCACTGAGTCACCTAGACAGGGGGTCTGCAGGATGGATCTGGCCCCAGGGGCAGCTGGCCAGCAACCCCTGTGCTGGCCACCTATCCCCTAAACAGCCAGGGAGGCTAAGGACGGCTTGCCCAACCAGTCTGCACCAGAGACTCGGGTCCCCCCAGCACACGCCTCTCTGGGTCCAGGCAGCCCGGGGAGCCAGCGCGAATCACCTTTGCCCTGGTAGACCAGCAGCCCGTTGGGGCCCCGGAACTCGATGGTGTCTCCAATCTGCATGTTCTCCAAGTACTGCGACATCTTCCCTCCATCGGGGAACTTGGGGTGGGTGTCCTTGAAGTAAACCTGCGGGACACCCGTGCAACTTGGTCCCTGCCTCGGGGACTCGGGGGGTGCACCTCCTCTGGGTTCTCATGAGGCCCGTGTGGCCTTCTCCCGGAGGGACCCTCCCCCACCAAAGCTCACCACCCACGTTCTGTGCCCTCCACCTAATGTCCCTGGGAGAGCAGGGTCCCAACTCCCACTGGGACTCCGCTGGCCTGCACAGCAAAGGCCCCGGGACCTCAGTCCTCCTGGCCCAGGTCTCTCCATCTGTCCAGTCATAAAACCATCAGCCTTCAGCCGCCCCCTCCCGAGCCCTCGGGACCACGGCCCTGGGAAACGGGGATAACTGACTAAGACGCCCCCAGGAGATGTGGGGAGACGGGACCGCGGCACTCTGCCAGGGCTGGGCCGGCTTCCAGGGGCACCGTGCTGGGCATGGCTCACGGGGAGAGCACCTGCCTAGCAGAGGCGAAGCCCTGGGTTCCACCTCCAGCACCAGGAAGAAAGGGGGGCCCAGTGACAGGGCTCAGGGGTCCCTGGAGGCGCTGGGCAGGGAGGCCAGGGACGTCTGCATCTTGACTGGGGAGTCTCTAGTACCCCGCGGCCGACAGCCTGGGGGCTCTCAGAGACGGGGTCGCCACCTGAGCTGTGTTTCTAATTCTTATAACATGGGACATGCTGTTGGTGGCAGTTTTCTCTCTTTCCACTCAGTGCGCATTTTTCTGTTTTGGGGGGTACCAGGGATTGAACCCAGGGCACTTAGCCACTGAGCCACACCTCCAGCCCTTTTCTGTATTTCATTAGAGACAGGCTCTTGCTAAGTTGCTTAGGGCCTCACTAAGTCGCAGACGCTGGCCTTGAACTTGCCATCCTCCTGCGTCAGCCTCCCAGGCCTCATGACCGTGCCCGGTGGCATGGTGTTATTTAAGATCCCTGCCAGGTGCTCGACACTGGTCTGCTGCTTCTGACAGCTGCATCTTGTCCACGGTGGGCATCCACTTCCCTCCCCTGGGCCCAGCTCCCTGAAGGACATTCACAGGTTCCACACAGGCTCCCCAGTGGACCTGTGGGCCGCAGAGGCCCTCTCATGAGCACACTCGTCACCCGGCCGTGGCTCCCCGGGAGTGTATGTCCACTCCAGCTGGCCAGCCTTCCTGGCTCCTTACTGCAGATCGCCTGTCCTTGTTTCGAGACGCCCACCCTGGCCCCTGGCCCCTGGCCCCACCCTCTGCTGAGACCCCTCATTTGCTATTGCTGGTAAACTATAATTTGCTGTTAACTCAGAAACAGGCGCAAGGAAGCACCGGGCCTTCAGAGACTGTGGGGACTCGGGTGTGGCTATGCCACACCGCCCCCTGAAGCCACGCCTCGGGGTCTCACCTTGATGACCAGGTCCACGAAGCCCTTGTCGTCATCACTGGACACGGGTGTGTAAGGCCGAATGACCAGGTTCCCGTTGATGCGAGTGGAGAGGTAAATGTGCTGACCTGCAAGACAGGAGGGGTTACTCTGGGCAGGGACGATCATGGCAGACCACCAGGGCCGTGCACCTGCCTGCATTCAAACCCCGGCTTGGTCTTGGTTCCCACGGCCCCACCACCACCCCAGGG
The DNA here is from genome assembly GCF_048772815.1 of Callospermophilus lateralis. Lineage (NCBI taxonomy): Eukaryota > Metazoa > Chordata > Mammalia > Rodentia > Sciuridae > Callospermophilus > Callospermophilus lateralis. Next base: position 161,392,156 of record NC_135308.1, read on the forward strand.
GGCCCCCAGCGTTCCCAGCTTCCTACCTCTGTCCCTGCTGGCGCCACCACCAAGGACCCCAGGGACCTTCCACTCACATTCCAACAGACTCATCCCCCAAGGCCTGGGACGCTGTCACTTCCCCCCTGAAGCCCTTCTGCTCTCCCCGGAATTGCCAGGTGCCCACCTCCCTGACCGAGCGCCCTGGTCTGCAGCTCCCTGCGGCCGGGTCGGGCGGGACTCACCGATAGGGAGGCCCAGGATGTGCTGGGGCGATGGCAGGGCAAAGCGGAAGCGCCGGGTGTCGTGGCTGATGATCTGCAGAGAGGCCCAAAGCCACTGATGGCACCCGGGGCAGGGGCACTGCCGCACCCCAGGCCCCCCTCCCCAGGGTCCCTGTGCATCCTTCTGAGAAGTGACACTGACACAGGAGACGCGCACACACCAGGGGCCCTCTGCTCCTGCGGGCCCTCCCCTGCCACAGCCCCAACAACCAGGGGGTCAGAGCAAGGATGAACCCAGGGCTCCAAAGGGAGGACATCAGGTGGCCCAAAAGTGCCCCAGGGGAAGGAGGACCCAGCCCCGGCTGAGCCAGGGCCTGGGAAGAGCTGACACAGGCCACACGTGGCCCACTGCCCAGGTCCCGCTGCAAGTCGGGCTCTAGTAGCCACTGCGGTGGCCCTCGAGAGATGGCACAGCCAGGACCAAGGGGGCTGTGAAGGGCGGTGGCCCAGCAGCCCCCACTCCCAGGAATCCGGGGCCTGCCACACCAAGAGCCCACAGCCAGGCCTCCGCTCTGCACGCTGGGCCCCGGGACAGCTGGGCTCCCTCGAGGTGGCTAAGAGCCAGGCCAGCTGAGGAAGGAGCTGAGGCCAAGCCCAAGTCCTCCCTAGTTAAGTGGAGTGTCCACCAAGGCCAGGGAGCAACATGGTGAACCGGTCAGAGCTGGGACCAGACCCGGTGTCCTGACTGTCCCCCAGGCTCTCTTGCATCAGGTGTCCGTATGTGGCAAGGTCCCCAGTGGACAGAGAACCATCACTTGGGGGAAGGACAATGGACTTTGCTAAAGGGACAGGACATCCAGAAGCCTGTCCTGGCCGGTCTGAGAACTCCCGACCCTTCAGAGGACAATGACCTCTGTGGTTCATGAGCAGAAGCAAATGTCAGGGAGGACAGGGCCCAGGTGCCAGCTGGCATGGGCTGGCGGGTGGCCTCTCTGCCCCTCTCTGAGCCCAGGCCTCAAAGCTGCCTCCCCAGACTCGGCCCTCAGGGCAAATGGAGCTTCAAGCCTCCCAGGAGTGGAGTCCAGGATTACTGAGTGGTCAAGGTCAGACATTTTTTGTTGGGATTACAGAAATGAGAGAAGCCACTGGGAACTATGGGGCTGGACAACCTCCAGGCTCCAAAGAAGCAACAGCAGGCCACCGGCCACCGGCCAAGCCAGAGGGCAGCGTGGGAGGGCAGAGAATGACTCCAGGACATCTGCACCTGCTCAAAGGGACCGGTCCTTTGTGTAACATCCCTGTGACAAACACTGGACTGTCATTCAGAAGCGAAGTGGCTTTGGATTAATCACGAACGGATATCCATGCCCCAGGGCCACGCCAAAAGGAAAACCAGGTCATCCACGGAGAACCCGCGTGCCCCTATCTGTCCTGCGCACATCACGTGTGTGAATGTCATGCCCAGAAGACGGCCCACGTTACAGGCCGCTTCAGGGCCAGTGCCCCCCACTGGGCCTGGGACGCAGCCACAGGATGGCGCTGGGGCCAAGGGACATGCAACCTCACAGTTTTCACAGTGAGCGCGACGGGACCTTTTGTACTTCTAGAATCCAAAACGTCAACAATTTTAAAAACTGGTTTCAAAATGTTAGGATTTCGGGCTGGGGCTGGGGCTCAGGGGCAGAGCGCTTGCCTAGCATGTGTGAGGCCCTGGGTTCGATCCCCCAGCACCACATACAAATAAACAAACGAAGGTACTGTGTCCACCTACAACTAAAAAAATATTAAAAAAAAAAAAAAAAAAAAAACTACCATTTCATTTTGGTTAAAAAAAAAAAAGAGCGTGTGTCCACGTGCATATAAAATATACGAAAAGGGTGGGAGGAGCGATTTATTTTTTATTTTGCAATTTTTTGCTTCTGCCTGGTTTTTAATTTTTCTAAGAACTTGGGATCCCCTTGGTCCCAGAAGCTGCAGGCTCTAGCCGCAGGGATCCAGCAGGGCTCAGGTCAACCCTGCTGGACACCAGTGTGGGTGGAGGCCGGGCCTGGAGCAGAGCCTTTCTGCCCCGTGACTCAGGCCTCCCTGCCAGCCTTCCTCAGGCACCGGACAAGGCCAGGAAACAGCCTGACCAGGCGGCCAGGCGACGGACGGAGCGGCCTTCGGTCCTGCTCAGAGGACCAGGAGAGGAGATCAGAGGGGGCAGGGAGCCGGGGCCAGAGCAGAGATCCCGCAGGGAAAGCATGCAGACGCAGAAAATGGACAGATCTTCCGGGTCCGCATCCCAAGGGGCTGGGAGCCCTGTTCCCTCATCTTCTAAACGGGGTGCGCACCCCAAGTCGTGGGGAGCTGAGGCCAAGCCCAAGTCCTCCCTAGTTAAGTGGAGTGTCCACCGAGGCCAGGGAGCAACATGGTGAACCGGTCAGAGCTGGAACCAGACCCAGTGTCCTGACTGTCCCCCAGGCTCTCTTGCACCAGGTGTCCGTATGTGGCAAGGTCCCCAGTGGACAGAGAACCATCACTTGGGGGAAGGACAACAGACTTTGCTAAAGGGACAGGACATCACAGAAGCCTGTCCTGGCCTTCCAGGGGCTGAGTGGGGTCAGAGACCTGGTTTCAATCCCCCTGCCACTTCCTGGTGGCCTCGGCAAGAGACGTCACCTTGCTCTCTGCACCTGTAAAATGGGCAGAGAACTGACAGGGACCAGAGTAGGTGCCCAGGACACCAGGGAACGCCCGGCACCCACCTCCTTGTCGATGAGCCGCAGCGGGTACTTGATGTCGGGGCTCTCGAGGGTGATGGCAGGCGAGGACCGCTGGAACAGCTTCATGAGCAGGCTGTAGAGGAACCAGACCGGGGACAGCACCGCGTGGCCCAGCTGCAAGGACACGGGTGGACCCACCAGGTCAGCGCAGGGCAGGAAGGAGCCCGGCAGACGCCAGTCGGTTCCCACCCCAGACCCCTGCCCACCCCACCGCCCACCTGCAGGCGCTCCACCATCCACCCCGCTGCCTGCTGGGGGAAGCTACAAAACCGGACAAATGACACCCGTCCCCGCACTCCTCAGTCTTCTGAGCTCAGCACCCGGAGAAAAAGTCCCTGGAAAAGCTCCATGTCCCCTGGAACAGGGACTCAGACAGTGACACATCTGAACAGATGTTCCTTTCTCACTCTGGCTGCTGGGAAGCTCAGCATGAAATCAGCCCCGAGCACTGTGTCTGCAGGGCACTCGCTGAGGAGGAGCCGTGCCCTCTGGGGGCCTCCGCTGCTTCTGTGGCCCTCGCCTGCAAGAAGTGACTCGGCTGACCCAAGCCCCACTGGCTTGCTGTGGTGGGCTCTGCAGGAGACGGGAGCCACCTGGCGGCCTTAAGAAACTGGGTTCAAAGGGGCAGTGGAGCCCTGCAGGCCTCTTAGGTGTGGACGGTGGGTGGGTCCTTCGGTGGATCGGAGTGGGTGATCATTGATTCGTCTACACCTACTTAGCTAGAATCTGCACTTTGTAGACTGAGTAAGGGAGGAAGCTCCAGGTGGGGCTCAGCCCAAAGAAGCAACAGCCTGCCACCGGCCCCCGGCCACCAGCCAAGCCAGAGGGCAGCGTGGGAGGGCAGAGACTGACTCCAGGACATCTGCACCTGCTCAATCAAAGGGGCAGGTCCTTTGTGTAACATGCCTGTGACAAACACTGGACTGTCATTCAGAATGAAGCGGCTTTGGGTTAATCATGAACAGACATCCATGCCCTAGGGCCAAGCCAAAAAGAAAACCAGGTCATCCAAAAGGCCCACAGCTGTCATCCCAGCGGCTCTGGAGGCTGAGATAGGAGGATCGGGAGTTCAAAGCCAGCCTCAGCAATGGCAAGGCACTGAGCAACTCAGTGAGACGAGACCCTGTCTCTAAATAAAATACAAACTAGGGCTGGGGATGGGGCTCAGTGTCTAGTGCCCCTGAGTTCAATCCCTGGTACCAAAAAAAAAAGAACCTCATATGCTCGTACCTACACCTGTGCAGGTGACCAGCTGGGCATCCCTGGGCAAGTCCCTTCCCCTCTCTGAACCAGACAGGACCAGGTGATCTGCAAGTCCTCCACAGGCCTGGACTACACTCAGGTCACCATGGCCAACAGCCACCCGATGCCACCACCAGGATGAGGCACAAGACCACGCACAGGAGACCGCCCTGAGGCAGGTTCTGTCCTCGACACTTTACAGATTAGGGAACAGCTCAGAGAGGTGAAGTGGCTCACCCACCAACACACAGCTGGCACCCACCTCCAAAACCGCTCAGGACCGCGAGGCCGAGCTGACCCTCCTGTGACCCGAGAGGCTTCCACTTGCCCCCCACATCTCAGCCTCACCAGACCCTGAAAGGGGGCTTGGACTTTTTGAAAATCAGGAACCTCCCACCTCACGGCCGGAGAGCACACTGACCTGCAGAGGCCACCCCTATGAGCAGCGGGCCTCCCACCGTCCCTGCTGTCCCGGCTCCTTAGACTCCTGGAGCCATTTCTCCATCTGTCAAATGGGGCTCAGAAGCCATATGCCCAGGGGCTGTGGTGCCCAGAAATAAGCCTCAGAGAGACCCTCCCCTGCCCCAGGCTCCAGAGGCCTTTAATCAACCCCTGGGCACTTCCACACACCACTGGCCACCAGGAAGTTGGGTCCTGGACAGCCACACCCAGCTGGACCACAGGTGAGACTCAGCAGAAAACGAGAACAGCCTAAGGCACCATCCCAACCAGCAAGCGCCACAGTGAGAGGCCACCGCGTCACGCACCCCCAACCCCAGGCACGGACCCCACACTGCCTCTGTGGCCTTCCTCCAAAAGCAGCAGCCTGAGGGACACTGAGGGACATGAGTTCACCAGCAAACCTGGCCATGGCTCTCCCTCACTACCTGCACTACCCCTGAGCTATGTGCCCAGCCCTTTTTATTTTGACACAGGGTCTCACTGAATTGCCCAAGCTGGCCTTGAGCTTGTGATCCTCCTGCCTTAGCCTCCCGAGTAGCTGAGATCACAGGTGTGCGCCACCGCACCCGGCTTGGCCATGGTCGGTGACATGAAAACCTAAGGCCAGCCAGGCCTGGTGGTGCACGTCTGTAATCCCAGCAGCTTGGGAGGCTGAGGCAGGAGGATCCCGAGTTCAAAGCCAGCCTCAGCAAAAGCGAGGCACTAAGCAACTCGGTGAGACCCTGTCTCTAATAAAATATAAAATAGGGCTGGGGGTGTGGCTCAGTGATCCGGTGCCCCCGAGTTCAGTCCCCAGTACCCCCCACCGAAAAAAAAAAATCTAAGGCCAAAGAAGTGGACCAGCTGCGGAGGCTCCAAGGGGTTGAACGGCACCCCCCAAACAATGTGCAAACCTGAGGCTGCGCCTGACTTGGAAATGGGGTCTCTGCAGACTTAAGCAGGACCCATCAAGTGGCCCTAGACCCTGAATCCACCCAACAAGGGACACGTGGGAGAAGAGCAGGAGGCACAGAGAAGCCCGTGTGAAGCCACAGGTGCCGGCAGGCGTGATGGCCACAGCCAGGCAGCCGGCAAGGCCACCGACTGCTTGACTGCAGACTTGTGGCCTCCAAGGTGGCGGGAGCAAATGTCTGCGGCCTTGAGCTACTGTCCGTGGTGACTCAGGGCTGCGCTGGGGACGGCCGAGGCCAGGGAGACAGATTCTGATTAAGTGCACGGGTGGTTTCAGATGAGCTCCTGGGCCAGGGAAGAAATATTTACCAAGAACAGGGCAGAGCCTACTGCGAGGCTGGAATGAGGACCGCGGATCAGACAGCGCTCAGAGCTGCCTCCCGGCTGGGCCTCAGTCTGCGGCTAAGCAGAGGGTTCCCGAGCTCTTAGGAGAGGAGCACCGAAGGTCTCGGGGTCAGAGGAACAAGTTCCCGTCAAATACCTTACACACACACACACACACACACACACACACTGCAAGCCCGACATTCCTGCAGCTATACTGTAACCGTGAGATTATTTCAAAGCTAAAAGGTGTCACCGGGTGCAGTGGCGCATGCCTGTGATCCCAGTGGCTTGGCAGACTGAGACAGGAGGATGGTGAGTTCAAAGCCATCAAAAGTGAGGTGCCAAGCAACTCAGTGAGACCCTGTCCCTAAAAAAGAAGAAAATGACACAAAATAGGGCTGGGGATGTGACTCGGTGGCCAAGCGCCCCTGAGCTCAATCCCCAGGGCCAGAGGGAAAAAAAAAAAGTCAGGGGCTGCTGGCCCAGTGGCACACGCCTGTAACCCCAGCACTGGGGAGGCTGAGGCAGGAGGGTCACAAGATCAAGACCAGCCTGGGCAACCTACTGAGACCCTGTTCTACCCCACACAAAAAGGCTGGGGGTATAGCTCAGTGATATGATAGAGACCCCTGGATTGAGTTGGAGGAGGAGGAGGATGGGTGGGGGGAGGAGAGGCGGGTACATACTGGTGGTTCAAACAGATTGAGAACCAATGTTTACATAAAACGCTCTCCAGAAAGCTAGCCCACCACTGGTCCACGTATCCTCCCGAGTACATTTTCCCAACTTTCATGCTCTCAGCAAATGACCCTGTGTGTTCTCTTCTTATCATAACCCTACAGTTCTCCTTTTCACCTTGGATGCCAGGAAGCTCAGATCCAAGTTCCCGGCTTGCATGCAGGTCTCTCTGCTCCCTTGGGATCTGCATTGGCCTCTCACGGCAGCACATTCTCACTCCTGGGGCCCAGTCCCACTGCCCCTCTCCTGGAGGCCCCGCCAGGACCCCCTGCCCTGTAACAACTCAGGCTGGGCCTCTGTGTCCTGTCTAGAAAGAGGGTGAGGCCCACAGCAGGGCTGTCCTGCCAAGGGACGTGTGAGGTGAGACCAGGAGGGGCCCAGGTCACAGAGGGGTCTGTACCCTGGTAAGTGTGGGGTGGACACTCGGAGGGAGGGAGGGCAGAGGTGCCCAGAACCCACAGCAGGCCTGGCCCCCAAACCGCCCAGCAGCTCTGAGCTGCCTGTCTGCAGCCACAGACCCTCTGTTGGGCTCAGAACAAAACGCCCCTCCCAGCTGAGGCCTCGCCCTGGGGGTTCCCTGGCATGTGACCAGTGGCCTAAAAGGAAGGGCCTAGGGTGCCCATAACCCACCCGGGCCACGGCCACGGAGCACGTCTCACCACCACCCACTTCACAGGCGCCCGCTGTGCGCCAGCCACCCCGCGGCGGCTCGCCCACTCTGGGGCTCTTGGCTCTGCTGGGCAGCATGGGCTCTTAGGTCGGAGAGACCCGGGTTCAAGTCCCAGCTCAGGACCTTGGGAACGTCTTCCCAGGTCCCGTACTGGACTATGACAGCCCCAGCCCCTCTCTGGAATCCATGGGGACAAGGACTACTCTGACGATTCACCATGGCCCTGTGGTGAACGGGGCCATGCCAAGCAAGAAGCCATATCCGCCGGGGGAATCGGTGCAGGGTCAGGTGAGTGAGGACAGGTTCGCAGAAGTCACCCCGTTGGGAGCCCTGGCCATGAACTTGTATGACATGAGCCAGTGGGGCTGTGTGGTGCACCCGCGAGTTTTAATTTCCCCCAGCACGCCGTTTAAGTGCACAGTCAAGTGTAACGGCACAGTTGCCCTGCCCTGGGGACACATCCTGCAGCTCCACCCCAGCCTCCACCTCAGTGGCAGGAGGCAGGGACACCTCTCTTCCCGTCGGACAAATGAGGGCCCTGGGGGGGCCTGGGCCTTGGTTCCCAATGTTCTGTGGCTCACCCCACCCCGCTCTTGCCTGAGCCCACGAGCGCTGGCCTGTGTCAGGGCCCTGGACTCTGGCCAGTGCTCACACCCACCCGGACCAGCCCAGGGCTCAGCTGCTGAGTCAGCTCCCGTGTGTTCCCAGGTAACCCTGGAGTGTCTTGTCCCCACTGGCCCCGGTCCTCAGTGCAGGAAGCACTCAACAAATATTTGTGGAATTAATTACTGAAGAGACAACAGCACCCCGCCTCCCTTTTGTCTGGAAGTTTCCAGAACCAGGACAAGAGCCCAGCCCATCCTGTTTGTCTCATGCCCTCCGCCAGGCAGCCTGGGGTCTGGGCTACTCCTTCGCCTACATCGGCCCTGAGGGTGCACAGGGCGCAGAGGAGCAGGCTCACAGGGACGCCCCTGTCAGCGCACAGCCAACTAGCGCTCTGCCCCACAGCCTCACACAACCCCAGGCTGCCGTCCACCAGGGAGTTGCTACCACCGCTCACTCCCATTTCAGGTGAGGACAATGACCTAAGCCCAGGGACACTTATGGCCACTGAAAGCAAAGCAGTGGACTTTTTTGTGGGGGGCACCAGGGATTGAACTCAGGGGCGCTTAACCACTGAGCCACTCCCCAGCCCGTTTTCAGATTTTATCTAGAGACAGGGTCTCACGAAGTTGCTGAGGCTGGCTTTGAACTCGCAATCTTCCTGCCTCGGCCTCCCAAGTCTCTGGGATTACAGGCGTGCGCCACTGCACCTGGCAGAGGTGAACTTCTGATGTGTAAAAATTCCTATCTGGCAGCTGTGGGCAGACCCCCCCCACCCCAGGAGCACGAGCCAAAGGGGCAGAGGTCACCGTGGCCAGGAGACTGGAGGGTGAGGCCTTGGTCTCTGCTCCCGCCCATGGGAGTAGAACAGGCTTGGCCCCATCCAGGTCCCCAGCAAACCAGCAACAAACCGGAGAAATGCCACGGCCCTCCCCAGGTCCTCCTCAGCCGTGCAGAGGGCACGCACACCCCAGCTAACCCATTCAGGCACCTGGAGGACCACAGGGCAGCTGTCTCCCAGCTCTGCCCCATCAGGAAACCCACCGCCTGCCTCTCCTTGCACCCAGGACATCCCCAGGGAGCCCCGAGACAGTCCCTAGCTCCCTCACCATGGTCAACAGGCTGCTCCCAGGCAGGTGCCCTGCCCAGCTGCCCACCCCTGCAATTCCTCACTGGGACCCTGGGACCCACTCTGCCCAGGCCAGGGATGGGAGGGGAGAGAACCAGCTCCCCCACCTGGGGCTCGGACAAGCCAAATAGCAACTTGTTTACCTGTCCGCCACCAGACTGCCTGCTGTCCCACCAGGATCTGAGGGCCCTCCTCCCTCACGGCCCTATTCTAAGTAGAAGGAAGTGGGAGGGAGGAGAGGAAGTCCTGTAGGGGGGCTCTGGGCTGGGCTAGGAGTGTGAGTGAAGGAATCAGGAGGCAGCAGGTGGATGGCTCAGCTGCTCTCCACGGGGGAACAGGGCCATGCTTCCCTGGGCTGGGGTGCTGGGCCACAAGGCACAGAGCTTCCAGGGGCGGTGGAAACACCCTGTACCCCCTACCTGTGGTGTGGGCCTGTGGGGGCCTGCTGAGCGCTCAGGCTGGGCTGGAAGCTAGGAGTCCAGGACAGCAGGCCTAACCGCCAACGTTCTCCCCAGATGGATGGCCGACTCTAGTGTCAACCCCTGGACCAGGTCCCCCAAAGTGTGGAGGAGGCCTCCCGCAGGGCCTGCACCACCCAGATAAGACCTGATGCACTCAGCCCAGCGGCCTCTGCAGGGCATGCAGGATGCCTTGGATGGGCAGGTCCGGAGGCTTGGCTCAGGGCGTGCTGTGGGTGTCAGGGCCCAAGCCGGGGTCCCAGCAGAACCTACAGTGCAGGGGCAATCCCAGACCCCCCCTGGACAGATGAGGCCAGGGGTTGGTGGAGATGTCCCGCTCCTAGACATGGCTCTGCCTCTCACAGGGTCTGCTCACAGCACAAGAGCAGAGCAGCAGGAATCCAGCAACTGGGCCAGAAGGCGAGAAGCCCCTGGAAAGCAGAGCAGGGAAGGGGCGGGCGGGAGGCCTCAGACCTCTGAGGCTGCCCTTGGTCCAGTGTCCCCCAGGGTCCTGGGCAGGCTCACTTTGATAAGCAAATGCCCAGCACAAGAGGCTTCTGCCTAGATCCCCAAGCAGGAGCCTCAAAGCCCAGAGTGGGGAGGAAGGTGCCCTGTATGAGGTGGTGCCTGGGGTGAGGTGGCCTCTGCTCCCAGCGCCGCCTTCCCACACTCAGTGAGCCACCCCTGGGGCCAGGGGGTGTGCCTAGGGGCGGTGTCCGCCCTCTGTAGTCACAGCTCTGTCCACACCGGGCACAGCCTCCACTCCCTCCACAGTTGTTTTTAAGAAACTGGAGAGAGGGAACTGGCCCAGGGGTGCACACCTGTCACCCCAGCTACTTAGGCAGAGGTGGGAGGGGCACTAGAACTTAAGATCCGTCTGGGAAAAGCAGGGAAAGAAATCAGAGAGGACAGGGCCTGGGGGGAGGGGAGAGGGGGAGGGCGGGCCTGGGGGGAGAGGAGGGGGAGGGGAGGGGGAGGGAGGCCCTGGGCCAAGCAGAGTGACAGCATGAGTGGACAATGCTGCCCCACAGGTCCAGGATCCCGCGGTGCTGCGGGCCGCGGGCCGAGTCTGGGTGGCATTTCTTCATCTGCGAAATGGAGCTAACGGCGCCGCCTCAAAGTAAGGTGGCCGCGCAGCCTTGGTGGGACAGAGACAACCGAGCCTCGGGAGCTCCGCGGCCCGCCAATCAGACCCGCCAAGCGGTCCCACCCAGCGACGCGGCGCCGCACGCGCCCCCCGCCCCGCACGCCACGCGCCCCCGCGCCCGCGCGCCCACCCTCCCGCACCCCCGCCTCGCGCCCTCCGCGCGCGCCCGCCCCGCGCCCACCGTCCCGCGCGCACCCCGCCTCCGCCCGCGCGCCCGCCCCCGCCCGCCGCACACACCCATCTGCGCACTTCAGCTCCGCACGCGCCCGTCGCAGCCTCGCCCCGGCCTCGGGGCTGCGCGCGTCACGCACCCGCTCTCACGGCCGCGGGGCAGGAGCCGCGGTGGCCCCTGCCCGGCGCCCACCGGCCGCGCGCCCCGCCGCCTACCGTGCTCAGCTGGGCCCCCATGGTGCCGCCGTGCTGCGCTGCTCCGCCGCCGCCCCGACCGCCGGCCGCCGCCCCAGCCCGGCCCGCCCCGCCCCGGCCGCGTCACCTGGGGGCGGGGCCGCCCGCCGGAGCCAGTCGCGGAGGGCGCCGCCTGCTTCCGCCCGCGAGGGCCGCGCCCCGGCCGCCCGGTGGCCCGCGGCGCTGGGGACAAGATGGCGCCAAGCGGGACGGAGCTGCGCGAGCTGGCTCCGCCCGGGTCCCCGAGCTGCGCCGCCGGGCCACTGCCCACTGCGGCCCAGGTGCCTCATGCCAGCCCTTGAATCTTGTTCAGGGGTCAGGTCGTATGGCCCCTGCTCCACCAGGGCTGCCCTGACCCTTAGTGTCGCAGCACCTCTCCACAGCCATCTCTGTACCACTGGGCATTTATCTGAAGTCACCCTGCGTTTCTCTCCGGAGGGTCTGGCCCACGCGCACCACCCCCTAGTGAACTCTAGGCTCCTTAGGGCTGGGGCATGGCTGCTTAGGAGTCCACTGCTTGCCTGGAGTAGCACAGAGCTGCTTGGTCTTAGCACCTTGCTAGGGTGCTTTCTAGGCCATAGAGTCTTGTCTGAAGGCAGCAGAGGGTCATCCTGAGGCTCACGTCCCAGGATCATCAGGTCTTCATTTCCTTATTACACCTGGATTAATAATGTGAACAGGTGTTATGTTGGAGTTTCTTGTGACATTTGGAGGGGACTGACTTGATTTTCTCTCCATCATTTTTACAAGCTGTGACAAATTCCCACCACACTCTTCCCTGAAAGACTCAGCACCCCGAGGCACCTAATAAACAAGACTTAGGTGCGTTCAGGTTAAGGTACACGTGCCAGACCAGCAAACGACGCTACAAAATGAGGGCCAGGGTGGAATCCATCCATTTGTCTGCCTTGTGTGGTCATTTACATTGTTAGATGTATTTGTAGACTGAAGTTGTCACTCTGTCCCCATTCCCAAACCAGTCCTGTTCTGCCTGCCACACAGTATGCCAATCAATGAAATGATTATCTTTGGGAAAGAGAAAGGCTTATTCACAAAGTGGCTGAGTACTTGGAGAAGGGAGACCAAGGCTCCAATTTGCCTCCTGAAGGATCAAGTTTGAGGATATTTATGGGGTAAAGAAGCAGGGAGGGCTGGGGTGCGGCTCAGGGGTAGAGTGCATACCTAGTATGTGCCATGCCCTGGGTTTGATATCGTGCACTGTGAAGAAGAAGAAGAAGAAATCAGTGTTCTGCATTTGCATAATCAATCTTTTAGCTCTTCATAGGACACATGTTCAGAAAATAGAGGTGATAACTCCATTAGAGGGTGGAACATCGAACCCTCTGAGGTCAAAAAGTCACCCACTGGACAACTGTACAAGCCCAGGTAAAAGATTGGGGGTTTCAGTAATAGCAGGCATCAACTCCCTAAAGAGTAACCTAGGCAACCATTGTCATGACCCGTATTTCAGAGGTGTCATCTACACAGCAAAGCTAATGCAAGCCTGATAGTACATCGTTAGCTGGCATGGCCTCCAAAATAAGTGACTCTTAAAGTGAAGCTAGTGGTTTTATTTAGATTTTCCCTCGGTTTCATTACTGACTGTCCTAAGATCATATTAATTCGTGGTGCATGCCTGTAATTCCAGCAGCTCAGGAGGCTAAGGCAGGAGGATCACAAGTTCAAAGCCAGCCTCAGCAACTCAGAGAGGCCTTGAGCAACTCAGCAAGAGCCTGTCTCTAAATAAAATATAAAAAGGGCTGGGGATGTGGCTCCATGGTTAAGTGCCCCTGGGTTCAATCCCCGGTACTAGGAAAAAAAAAAATCATTAACTGCCCATCATTTTTCTCATTTATGCGGTTGAGCCTCTTCAGAATTGTTTCTGTATGTAAAGTGAACGCCGTGGAAGCGTTTTCTGTGCTATAACAAGTTCTGTCTCTGGCATCATTGCAATAGGGAAAGGGCAAAAGGAGATTTCACCCCTAGATACATCTGAGCCTTTCATAGAAAGTGACTGCCATTCCGTGCCTGTCCCCACGCCGACGTCGGCTGTCGACAAGCTGTGTGTGCTCCAGGCCCATGTCCCCACGTGAACTCAGGGAGGCAGAGCAGGTACACACAAGTGGACAATGGTGGACACTGAGGCTGAAACAGGAGGCGGATTTTGTCTGCGTGGGGTGCCCTGTGGTCAGGACAGTTGCTGTGACCTCTGTGCCATGAAGACCACGAGTCACCAGAGGCCCCTCACTGCCCACACCCTCCAGCTGGCTTGGTCCCCAGACCCAGCAATTCTGTCTTCTGGCTGCCTCCAGCCCTGGCAAGGGATGGGCCAAGTGCCGCAGTCTGGCTGGGCACAAAATAACTGAGCCACCACACAAGCCTTGTAGATTCAAACAGCAATTCTCTATTCACGAACTCTCACCGGCACTCTACACGCATGTTCTGGGAAAATACACCCTCCACCGGGCTCTGCGTACCAAATACCCTCTGAATCCCGCGAGAACTCAAAGGGAACTCAAGGAGCGGGCGCCTGAGACAGCAGGATATGCCCTATTCCCAGCAGGATCCACCCTAAACCTGGAACCGCCCTAAACCCGGAGCCACCCTAATCCCTAAGCAGGGTCACCTTTCAACCAAAACTCTCAAACATTCATGCAATGTTACTGCAAATGACCGGGGTCCAAGGCAAGCCCATTTCCACAATGGAGAGTCCTCCCTCTAAGCAACATTGGGTAGGCTGACAAGGAAATTGCCATGCGTCATTCCTACTTGGCTATGGCTCTCAGCACCCAAGAGTGTGTGTCATGTCTGATCATCAATCCGAGCCTCGCTCCCAAGAGTTGCCCCCTGGGTTTGAGTTGGTGTGCAATGGCTGAGTGAGGCTCCAGGACTTTTGCTCTCCAGGGGACGTTGTTACAATCCCTGTCCCTGTTCCTCTTCCCTCCTGTCTCATCCTGCCTGCAGCTGGGTAGATGGAGCTATCTCCAGAAGTGATGGTCGAGCAAGTGGAGGGAAGTTGGGGCCCAGTACCTGTGGAGAGGGTGGGCTGGATCTCTCAGCCAGACCCCCCAAAAGCACTTGTGTTGAAGACTTGGCCGCGACGCAGGGGTGGGGACGCAGGGGTGGGGCTTTTGTGAAGGATTGGATCATGAGGTCTGTAACTTCATCCGCAGATTAACTCATCTGAAGGGTAAATGTTTTGAATGTGTGTGGGGGGGAGTGGGAACTGTAGGCAGGTGGTGGCGTAGATCACAGGGGGTGTGTCCTTGGGACTGTATCTTGTTCCTGGCCCTTTCCTTCCTTTTCTTTCCTCTTCTCTCTCTTTCTCTCTCCCCATTCTCTCTGTCCTGGCTGCCGTGAGCTCGGAGGCCTTGCATCTCCATGTGCTTCACAATGACCTCCTGCCTCACCTGAGTCTCTGAGCGCTGGGGTCAGCCCACCATGGACTGAGGCTCTGAAACCCTGAACCAAAGTGAAGTCGTTCTTGTCAGGTATTTTGGTCACATCACAGCAGGCATGGAGCTGCCCGTGGGCAGTCTGAGGGACTAGGGAAAGGAAATGGTGACACTGATTAGGTTCCCCCTCCTGTTCTTGGGGCCCAAACTCAGGGCTGAGGCCTTGTGTTTGTAGCCAGTAGGGCAAGGGCAGGCCATCTCTGCGCTGCTGCCGCTGATGCTCACTGTGTGACCAGAGTCCTGTTTAAGGAAGAGCAGGCAGACCACAAGGTCTTAAGGTCTGTTAAAAGAAAACCTTCTGGCTCTCTCCCTCCCTCTCTCTCTCTCTCTCTCCCTCTCTCTTTTCCCCAGTGCAGAGGATCAACCTCAGAGCCTCAAGCCTGACAGGCAAATGCTCTACTAGGGAACCACTTCCACATCCACAATTTGAATTTAGCAGTCTTTTTTAAAGCAAATTCGTGAATTGGGCAGCACCCTAAACCAGTCAGAGTGTCACGAAGGCAGACAGTCGTTACACACAGAAAGAGGCCGCCTGCTGGAATAACCTGATTGGTGTCAGTTGCCGTACCCTCATTTGGACCTGTTCTGGTGGTGCGAAGCCTGTGGTTGGTGAAAACTCTGCTTTTCTGATTGGCTGAGACCCGGCTGTTCATTACAAGAACATGCTCTCGGGTTGTAGTTTGTTTACCTATTAATTCAGGTTACAATTTACTACCTCTAGAGGCAGCTTTAAGCCAAATTTCATTTAATAAGCCCTCTTCTTCTACTTCTCTTTCACCCCTCTACTCCCTGGTACTAGGGATTGAATTCAGGGGTGCCCTACCCCTGAGCTACAACCCAGGTCCTTTTTTTTTTTTTTTTTTTTTTTTTTTTAATTTTGGGACAGGGTAAGTTGCAGAGCTGGCCTCCAATTTGGGATCCTCCTGCCTCAGCTTCCCAAGTCACTAGGATCACAGGCGCTTGGCAAGCCCCCTCTACTTTTGCTATTTTATTAGCAATGTGTGCTCCCCAAACTTTTGGTTCGGAACAATATTCAGTGTACAGAGAAACTGCAAGAAAAGTAAAGTGGACAATTAGATTAATCACTGCTCTCCCGCCCTCCTCCCCGGCCTTCCTCCGCTTTCCCTATCTCCCTATTTGCTCTTTGGAAACCATGAAAGAGTTGCTGGAAAAACATTCGATTCCACCCACGTAGCCTCAGACCAATGTGTAACTGTCAAATTCGGGACTTTTTTTGCGTGGATGCGACCCCATTGTCTCATCTGCAGAACCTGTTGATGGTGACAGTGGCCCCAGGATGCTCTTTCTATCTCTTCTTTGCCCATCTGGGGGGGGGGCCTGCAGTCACTTGGCAGGTGTCTTTAATCTGAGGCAGATCAGAGCAGGAGGTGTGATGTCAGCTGCCCCACTGTTGGTGGCTCCTGCCAGCTCTCCCCACGGTAAGGTGACCCTTTACTTTTGTAGTCACACGGGGTTCAGTCACTGCTGCCAGTGGAATCAATGAAACCAGAGGCAGAGTGACGGAGAGAAAGAGCTCCGTTGGCAACAAGCCGCCTTGTGGGCCGCCGGCTGGCTCTGGCCTTTCAGAGACCCTCTCACCTGAGGAAGGATATTTGACTTTTCAAGGGGAGATATGAGGGTCCTCTCTGGAGCCTGGCGGCGGGCATCTTTTCTCGTTCACAGGTTGGCGAGGGCTCCCCAGCGGCTCGGGTCTGCGTTTGTTGAGGTCAGCGTTTCTGGCAGGCACCTCCTGGAGTGGCCTTCCGCCATGGCTTGGGAGCCCCCGGGGAGCGAGTGCTCCCTCTGTGCAGTCCTAGCCAGCGTTCGCGGACGGCTGACCGTGAAAGTCCTGGTGATCCTCCCTGAATCCGTCATCAGTACGCGGTTTACAAACTGCTCTGGAGGAAGGGGAGAGGAGACCCTGACCCGAGTCCCTCAAGGTCCTGCTGTGAGGCGAAGAACAGCCCTTCCCTACAAACCCTTCTCTCCCCAGGCATGTGGGCCTGGAATCCCAACGCAGGCACTGAGGCTTTAGGAGGGGCTGGGGTGGCAGGCAGAGAAATCCCAGAGAGCAGAGAGTTGGGGCAGTGGTGACGCGATTCCCCCAGGAGTCTCTGGGTTCAGCCTCTCCATGGACACTGGGGTTGGGGAAAGGGGCTCGGAGGCAGAATTCCAGGGCAGATTTTGGTGCCTGAGTTGGAACTTCCCTACCCCAAGCAGTCCCCCAGGTGCTGGTTAGAGGTATAGGAATCATGTTGCTATGCTTAGTATAAAAAAATACAGGATGCTGGGTGCAGTGGTGCTTGTCTGTAATCCCAGCAGCTCCGGAGGCTGAGGCAGGAGGATGGTGAGTTCAAAGCCAGCCTCAGCAATGGCAAGGCACTAAGCAACTCAGTGAGATCCTGTCTCTAAATAAAATACAAAATAGGACTGGGGATGTGGCTTAGTGATCAAGTGCCCCTGAGTTCAACCCTTGGTACCCCCTCAATAATAATAAATAAAAAATAAAAATACAGGACATACTGTCAATTAAATAAAGAATAGGGCTTTAGTATAAATATGTCCCAAATATGTCTTAAGGGGCTGGAGTTGTGGCTCAGTGGTAGAGCACTCGCCTAGCACGTGAGAGGCGCTGGGTTTGGTCCTTAGCACCACATATAAAGAAATAAATAAAATAAAAAGTCAAAAAATATATATGTCTTGGGACATACCAATGCAGCAAGATTCCACTCAAACTTCAAATGTCTGGGTGGTGGGCTGTGAAGGATCTCCTGGAGGAGCCGTGTTTCTGGTTCCTGCCCCCAATCACCACTCCCCAATGTCATTTCAGCTGCAAGAAAAGCCCGCGAGACCCTAGGGTCCCCAACCCCTTGCGGGGGAAGCCAGGAGAAGCTCACCATCCTGCCCCATGCACACCCCCAGCTGGGCCCTGCCCGGCTGAGCTAACGTGTAAGTTCCCTGGGGCCCTGGTGAGGTGGAGATGGGAGGAAGGACGGGAAGGGAGGTGCGCCTGGGGAGGTCTCGCTAATGCCAGACCAAGGCGTCAAGGGCAGGACTGTGGCACCTGCTGACTGGGAAGGGAGGGGCGCTGGGACAGTGAAGCTGCCTCCGGAGTCACCCAGGCTGTCACCAGGGCTCTTTTGAAGCCCCACAGTGTATCCTGGTGCAATCTCTGAGCAAGCAGAGCTGGTCTTGTTGAGACAGGAACGGGCGCCCGCGGGTGAGCTGTGTGGGAATCCTATCAGCTTCTCATCAGCGGCATCAGCGCCTCCCGGCCTGGAGGAGCCAGACCCACGGGGCAGGAGGAATCAGGCCGGGACCTGCGGGGCCGGGAACAAGCGCTGGGCTGGCCAAGCGGCAGAGCAAGCACCCCATCCCATCCAGGCATCCCTGGCCCTAAGGCAAGGCCAAGGTCCGAGAAGGGGAAGCCTGGCCAAGGGCACGCAGCTGGACAGGAATCTACTCATTTCTGCACCCTGGCCGCCGGCTCCTGGAATTCTGCATCTGGGCTTCCACTTGCTGTTAGCCACCGGACGGACGGTGGATGGCGGGGGCGTGCTCTGGGTCACCCCCATAATGGTCTCCTTCCCAGGCCAAACTCCAAGTCCTGGCTCACACCGTTGACCTTGGGCCAATCACTCCTCTCTCTGGGCCTTTGTTCTCTTGGCCAATGGAGGTGATCATCACCTAGAATCTAGATCAGAGCTCAGAAGGAGCAAAGGTTGCAAAAACCTGGCTGGGGGACAGGACCCGCCTGGAGGAACCTATCCTGCTGGCGCCCCGTTTGAATTGGTCTTGCTCTCGCTTGACGCTTGACTCTGGCTCCTTGTGACCAATCCCAGCTTGTTGAGCCGGCTCCCAGCTGTGGCCCCGCAGGCCCTGGTGTCGGCCTGGAGGAGAGGGTCCCTGATTTCTCAGCGTCTCTGGAGGTTCCCGGCACGGTCGGTTATTCTCCTGTGCCTTCTTCCTGAGAAGATTCCACAAGCTCTGGCCTGGGCCAGCCACCTTCTTCTCTGGGTCATGTCTGTTAACTGGGGCAATGACGTCACCTTCATCTCAGAGGGACGTGGGGAGGGTGAACTGAGGAGCCAGGTCAAAGCCGGCTCTGGGGACAGGTGGAAATTAGGCCAAGAATCACCATCACCTGAGGGTCCGAGTGCCCTGGGAGCTCTGAGATGAACGAGGCACAGCAGAGACACACACCAAGTCAAGGAGCAGAGGAGGAGTGGCAGACCAGGCCCTTCACCGAGGGGTGAGATCAGTAGGAGGCCTCTCAAGGGCCCCCTGTTTTCCCCAGGACTTGGGCTACCACCACCGGATTTACTCATTCCACGTTTCTTTACTGACCACTGACTACGTGTTAGGTGCTAAGGGTACAGCTGTGACCAAAATGGAGCCAGGCATGGTGGCTCACACCTGTGACCCCGGAGGCTCGGGAGGCTGAGTCAGGAGGATCATGAGGTTCAAAGCCACCCTCAGCAAAAGCAAGACGCTAAGCAACTCAGTGAGACCCCGTCTCTAAATAAAGTACAAAATAGGGCTGGCGATGTGGCTCAGTGGTCAAGTGCCCCTGAGTTCAACCTCCAGTACCAAAACACACACACACACAATGTCCTTGAATGGCTGTAGCTGACATTCTAGTGTGGAAGAACAGAGTGAACAAGAAAAGTGAGAAAGAAACATGTAATGCAAAGTGGAAGGAAAGGCAGAGCAGGGCAAGGGGCCAGGGAGTGGGGACAACTATTTGATAGGAGCTAGCGTCGGGGGGTGGGGGGCTTCCTGAGGTGGTGACATGGAAGCAGGGGCCTGAAGGAGGTGAGAACAGAAAGTGCAAAGGCCCTGAGGCAGAAGGGAGCTTGGCTTCTTGAGCAGCAGCTGCCACGTGGGTTTGCCGTGGTGCTGTAATGCCAGCTTCGCCACGCTCCCACGGCTGAGCCACGTCTGCCAGATGTCTTCCTCTGAAGGGCCCTTCCAAATGAGGGGTGATCCCTTGAGACTGTATACGTGTTGATTTAATCCCCACAGCAAGTTATGGCAGCTTAAAATCATGTCTGTGAATCTTTGACATGCTAACCAAGGGTGAGGACGCACACCTGTGATCCCAGTTTCGGGAGGCTGAGGCAGGAGGATCACAAGTTCAAGGACAGCGTGGGAAACTTAGCAAGTCCCTGTCTCAAAAAATAAAGAATAAAAAGTACAGGGTGGAGCTCGGTGGTAGAGTGCTCCGGAGGGTCGACCCCCAGTACTGAAGGGGGGACTTTGTCATCCTATCTATCAAAAGAATTGGGGGCCTGCTAGGGCTGGGATGTCGCTCGGTTGGTAGAGGGCTTGCCTCACATGCACACGGCCCTGGGTTCAATCCTCAGCAACACACACACACACACACAAAGAATTGGGGTCTGCCATCCCTCTTCTTGAATCTGAGCTCTGTGCTTGGCTAACGGAGTGTGTCACAAGTGTCTGTGCCTTTTTTCTGGCTGTGAGGAATTGGTGGCTTGCACTTTCTGTCTCTTGGGACATCGACTCTTGAAATCCAGCCACCATGCCCTGAAGAAGCCCACGCATCCTGGAGAGAACCCCATGAGGAGAGAGGGACAGGGCCTCAACCCTGCGCTCCAGGCTCCCAGCCAATACCAGCACCAACCCGCCAGCCACGTGAGCAGATCCTGGCGCCCCGCTGAGCTACCCGCCTGGCACCCTGGAGCAGAGAGATAGCCCGCCCTTCCCACCCCCATTAATCCCCGTCCAAATCTCAGATACACGAGTAAACAGCTGTTTTGTGCCACTATGTTTTAGAGTGTTTTTTGGCTTCTTTTGGCATGGGGAATGGATTCCAAGGGCGCTCAACCACGGAGCCACATCCCAGCACTTTTTATATTTTATTTAGAGACAGGGTCTCGCTGAGTTACTGAGCGCCTCAGTAAGTTGCTGAGGCTGGCTTTGAATTTGTGATCCTCCTGCCTCAGCCTCCTGAGCCGCTGGGATTACAGGTGTGAGCCACCGCACCTGGATAGAGGGTCTTTTTTTTTTAAAAACACAATAATAGTTAAATGGAACGAACCTTGAGTCTCAGGTCTCCCCATTCCACAGATGAGAATGGAGGCACAGAGCATCGAAGTCCACCGGAGTCTCACGCTTAGTGGGAGAGCTGGGATTTCACAGTTGTTTGTTTTGTTGTTTCCTGTTCTAGGATCAAACCCAGGGCCTGGCTGAGGCTGGGCAGGCACAGCACTCTACCCACTGAGCCACATCCCGGCCCTGAAGCTGGCTTCTTAATTCTGGTAAAGCCCAATTTGTTATTCTTTTATGGTTTTTGTGCACCGTTGTGAAACATGGTGTCTTTCACATGGGACTGCAGAGCCTGTTTTGCAGGGTTCTGACTCCTCTGGCCTCAGCCTCCTGAGTTGCTGGGACCACAGGCGGGCGCCACTAAACGGGGCTGAGAACAATGTTTGGAAGCTCCTTGGCCACACGGCCAACCTGCCCAGGCCCCTCTGTGAGCCTGGTGAGTGACCCGGACCTGCCTAACCAGTGTCCACAGCCGGCCAGCTTCCACAGAGAGAAACCGATGATGTCACCACTCAGGTGGCGCGAAGCTCTGGACCAAGGCGCTTCGCTCTGGAGTCTCCCAGGGAAGGTTTCTGTGTCCTCTCGTCTCCCTCACTCCCCTCCTCAATGTCATCCAGTGGTGCCAGTCCCTGAGTCAGGGCCTACTCTGAGCGCCCGACGATCCCATCTTGAAATCTTTATATCTGCAAAGACCTGGTTTCCAGGAAAGTTCACCTGCCGAGGTCCTACCATCTGGGCAGAGGCCGCGGTCCAGAAGGCCCAGGGCCCAGAGTGCCCTGGCTGAAGAGTGGAGACTGCGGGCTTCCTGGGTGTGAGGTGCGGCAAGAGCTCTCAGTTAACCAGTGGGGTCACAGCTGGGGAAACTGGGGCTGGGAGCCGTTCAGTCACCTGCCAGGTCACACCCTACTGAGGGCTGGAGGACGCCGGGAGCCAGCCGGGACATGAGCCCGTGGAGTGTTACTACCTGGGACCGAAGCCTAACGAACCAGAGGCAGGAGGCGTTTCTGAGGGTCCCTGGCTAGCCCCTGGCGGGGGCGGGGAAGGAGGAGCTTTGGGAGAGGGGATGACCCGAGCCAGGGCCCTGAGGCTGCCGGGCCCTCCCCACCTCTCTGTCCCTCTGCCGGAGAACCTTCTCCCCTGCCAGCCTGGGCTTCTTTGCACCTGGACAAACCCTTGGGCCCAGGTGGGTTAGTGTCAGGTAGAGAGATCCTCAGGAAGGACCTGGATTGGTCTCTTTTGTCACATGCCCAGCTTCAGCCCTGCACACTGCAAGGGGTGGCTCTCTAATTGGTCCAGCTGTGGGGGGGGGGTGTCCAATCCCTCTAGGGAGGAGGGCGGGCTCAAGTGAGGAGCTGGTAACTCCCCCTGGGACCCCAGAGGGGGCAGCAGTGGTCCCCAGAAGAAGGAGCCCGCACAGGCTGGGTGGGTGGACAGAGCTGGCCGCTACCCCAGGGCTTTGAGCAGGAAGCTGCGCCCTGACGCACTGTGGCCTGGGGCAGCGAGGGGGGGAGCGGAGTGTGCCGGACCCCAGGACGCTGTGTGCTCTTGTGCACACCAAGGAAGAGGAGGGCCACGGAGCTGCCCGCGCAGGGGAGAGGGAGGATCTCACCACTCCCCGGGCATCTCCCCCTCCCTTCCTGGTACTTGCTGCCCCAGGAAAAGTGCGATGGCGGAAGGCTGAGGCCTGCCAACGCGAGTAGGCAGAGGTTTCCCCACTGGGCAGAGCGCCTGCGGACCCACGGAGGAGGGGGGCCACGCACCTGACCTCAGAGCCAGGCCCAGGGCAGGCGCTGGAGGGGAGAGGCCCAGGGAGCCCAGGGCCAGCACTGCCCCTGTCCTGTACGATGGCTTCCCCAGGCCACGCTGGGCACGGGGCTTGGCAGGTGGCCAGGCCGGGTGTCAAGCTCTACTTACCACCTCTGTGCCCTCCTGCCCTGCTCCCTGGTGGCCCAGGTAAATGGTGGGTGGGGCTCCCAGGTAAATGGGGGCTACCAGGCCCCTGAGGGGTGAGGGTGATCAGGCGTTACCCCCTCTGGTTTGTGAAGATGGACGTCCCTGAAGACCTGACCGAGGACCAGCCCACCTGGTGCCTCACCCCAAAATCCTGTCTCAAGAGCTGAAGTCATGTTTCCCGCCAGCCTGGCAGAGTGGGGCTTAGGGACTGAAATACCCGGCAGAAAACAGAAACCTTCCTTCACGACTATGTACATGGAGCGGGATTCACGTCCTGCACACTCACGTGACCTCCTGTTACTCCCATGTTCACCCCAGAGGTTGGAAACCCTGTTCCTGTCTCACAGATGAGAAAGGTGAGACCGACTCAGAGGGGTCGAGGAACCTGCCCTGAGTCACACAGCCTCAGTCGCGTGCCGGCCGGCACCCCATCTCTAATCCATCTCTCTCCTGCTTGGCCCTCTCCTCTCTGCTCATCCCTACTTTCACTCATTCCACAATTTTTTTGAGCACCATTTATAGCCCTCACACCCTGCTAGATCCTAGGGCGTATGGCATGGCGGGGGAACTGGCCAGATGGATCGGGATAGATCTGCTGCGGAAGAGCAGAAACGTGCCCTGCTTCCTAGCTGTGTTGCCCCAAGCAATTGATCTAGTGCTTGGCCTCTCTGTGGCTCGGTCTCCTCATCTGGGGATGATAATGGTGCACACCCAATGGAGAGTTCTTGATGGGACCCAGCCAGCCATACTCCTGGAAGGAAGTGGGCATGCGTGGCCACCTTGAGGCCGAGCCTGCATTCTCACGGGAGACTCATCTCTTCTCTCCCATTCACTTACTTATCCAGCAGAATGGATTCATGGTGTACAGTCTTGTAATCCAACACCGCACCTGTTTGTGGCTCAAACTGTTCCATCTTTGGCTACTGGAGGTTCCTTCAGTTGTTTTTTGCCTTTTAATAGAGTGTGTGTCTCTGTGTGTGTGTGTGTGTCTCTGTGTGTGTGTGTGTGTGTGTGTGTGTGTGTGTGTGTGTCTGTGTGTGTGTGTGTCTGTGTTTAAGCACTTCCTTAGTTTCTGGACCCACGAGATATTCCAGGCTCATTTTGGGTCTTTCTTGCCCAACTCCCACAATCAGCCATTCTCCCAGCAATCTCGGTTCCTTTAATTGCAGAACTGGCGAATGATATTAGGAGCCAAGACTCCATGGGTATAGACTGTACTACCTATTCATGGGTTCATGGATATTCAGGTTGTTTCCACTTTGGGGCTATGAATGCGTGGATCCTGCTTGACGTGACTGCAGCCATCTTGAGTGGTAACCACTAAGAATGATGCCTCAGAGTCACCCCAGTCGGTTTTCCTGCGTAGATTCCCAGCAAACTATGAAGGGACCGAACCGTCACGGTAGTATGTGGAGCCTTACAACTGGGCCCGGGCTCCTGGGACACGCCTGGCTCTTCCATACTGTTTCAGGTGAAGCAGTTACGTTCAGTCAGGATGAAGTCACCGTTGTCCTAACTCTACATCCCTCTTTCTGACCCAGATTGCGGGATCCAACTGGTTTTGCTGCCTTCCGGGACCACCCTTCCGTCCCCAGTGAGTAGCGTTCGGCAATCCTGGATCTGTCTGCTTCTCTTTCTTTCACCTCATGGCACCTTGGGGCTGGGCTGCTCCTGAGCAGCTGCTATGAACAGTGCTTCTGTGAACAAGGGTGTTGACAGGTGTCATCATTTCTCTTGGACACACACCTAGGAGTGGAATGCTCAAACGTTCCGTGGCCACCTTTCCCAGGAACCACCAAACTATTTTCCAAACTGGCCGGGTGAAAAAGCTGGGCACAGTGGCCTATAAACCCAGCGACTCTGGAGGCTGAGACAGGAGGATCCCAACTTCAAAGCCAGCCTCAGCAACTTAGGGAGACCCTGTCTCAAAATGAAAAATAAAGAATGACGGCGGATGAAGCTCAGTGTCAAAGTGCCTCTGGGTTCAATCCTCAATACTGACAAAAAAAAAAAAAAGAGCCGGGTGTGGTGGTACACGCCTGTAATCCCAGCAGCTCAGGAGGCCGAGGCAAGAGGATATGAGTTCAAAGCCAGCCTCAGCAAAAGGGAAGCCCTAAGCAACTCGGTGAGGCCCTGTCTCTAAATACAATACAAAACAGGGCTGGGGATGTGGCTCCTTGATGGAGTGACCCTGCGTCCAATCCCCAGTACCTCCCACAAAAAAAGAAGCAGCCACGCCACTCCACAGTCCCCCAGCAACAGACAGCATTCTGACCCCACACGGCCTCACCAACTTGCTGCCTATCACTTGAACCCAGGGCCTCCCACGTGCTGGGCAGCTGATCTACCCCTGACCAACTCCTCCATCCCCTTTAAAAATTTTTATTAAAAAAAAATTCCTCCATCTTTAATTGAATTAGGATCACTGCTCTTGGTGTCCCTTCAGTTCTGCCCCTGAGGGCCCCTCTCTTTTCGCCCTAGTCCCAACTCTGATCTGAGGGGAAGAGCAGGGCCCCAAGCCTCAGGGCAGCTCATCGGTTCCCAAAGGCTTTCAGGGCCAGGTGTGGCACGAAGATTTGGCCATAAGGACAGAGGGCCCTGGTCTGGGAGGGTGGACATCCTGGAGGGAGGAGGGAGGGGACCAGAGGGTGCACCGTCGACCCAGTCTGCTGGGAACTGGCCTCGCGGGGACAGCTGCTCTGCACGGGAACAAGAGGGAATTTCCAGGGTTCCTGCAGGGGACAGAGGCAGGCTCTGCTCTGCTGGTTGGCACCTCACCCTCTGTGCCCACAGGGAGTTGGGCTCCTGCTTGTCCCTTTCCAGGCCACCCCTCCCACCTATGCTTGCTGATATCCAGGGTGTTTGTCCCCAAACCGGTTTGCCCCTGTCCCGTCTCTCCATTGTGCCCCTGACTATAATTAACTGTTACATAAGCTGCCGAAACTCGAGAACAAATAGAAAAAGTGCGGTGGTTTCTGTGAAAATAAACTTGAATCCCATGGAAAAGCTCAGCATAGGCCAGATGCTTCAAAGGCGGCTGCAGAGTGGACAGGTCTCCTGAAGGCACGGAGGGCTCTATCTCCACTTTAGAGAGTCAAGCCCAGAGGGCGACGGCACTGTCCCGTGGGGTGGGGTAGGCAAGAGGTGTCGTCCAGTCTTAGGTCGCTGCCAGGCACCAAGGAGAGGTCTGAGGTCCCCACCAATAGAATCATGAGAATCTGTCACCCACGTGAGTTAAAGCCAACGGTTCAAGGCACCTCGGACCACTCAGCACCGCGGCTCTCATTCAACCTAACGCCTTCTGTAACTGGCACCTGCTGGTCCCCCACCCCCGCAGTGAGACCAAAGAACTCTGCTTCATGACAGCCTCCAGCGTGGGGGACAGAGGGAGTAGACCCAGGCTCAGAAGGAGGAGGGACACTGAGGGAGGCACCAGACTCCAGGCCGATGGCTTTCTGCCCCCCTGGGCCCAGGCACCAGCCCTGTGAGTGAGGCAGGGCTGGGGTAGCAGCCCCCCTCCCCAGGTGTTGCAAGTGAGGCTCTCTGAGGCCCCTATGGGCAGCGTAGATCTGCAAATGACACCTGAGTCTCTGGGGGCTCGGCTCCTTTGCCACAGAGGGGGCTGTGCAGGCCCGTGTTAAGAAATGCCCCCAGTGGAAAATGCACGTCACTTGCCAGAAGTAAAAAGTAACCGTAAGGTAAGCCCCACGAGGCCAATAATGTAATGAAATCCCAGGTCGACACTGTCCCACTGTCACTCGGAGGCTGGACTCAGCCTACACCTGTTCTTCCTTGGACATAAGGGTACACAGCCCGTGTCACAGAGGCAGTCACCCTCTAGGGCACCCCATGAGGTGCTGGGGCACCCAACGATTGTTTCCTCCCTGCCTAACCACAAGAGTGGAGAGAGACTCTTTCCCTCCATGGAAGTCTGCACTAGTCAATGCCAGGTCCACATAGCACCAAATGGACACCCCAGGGGGACATGGCCACACCAGGGACAAGGAAGGGCTTGCTTGGTGAACCTGCATCCAAATCAGATGCACCGGGCCTACAGTTCAAGGCCTCCGCCACTCGGTCAGCTGCCCTGGGCAGGGCACCCCTAGGCGTGCCCATCTGCCGATACCGGGACTTGCCGCTCTGTGCCCCTGCTCAGTTTCTTGAGTCTGGTGAGTAGAAAGGCAAGTCCCAGGGTTCAGCCATGCTGGGGATGCTGGGAGGAGAGACCCAACCATAGGCCCCAGTGCCAGGTCCTGCTCCTCCTCTGTCCTCTCGGACACCCCCCTCCCACCGGGGGAGCACTGCATGGAGGCCTCCTGGGCCCACCCTGGACGGTCGTCAATCAAGGAGAGCCGAAGAGCCCAGGGAATCAGGCCCAGACGAGGTGACTACAGAGAGGGGTGAGAGGAGGCTGGGGCACCAGGGAGGAGGGGTGCACTGGCCACCCCGTGAGGCCATGGTCAGGTTCAGAGCAGAGAGAACGCAAGGGGAGCTCTGGAAGGCTTGAGGGGAATGTGGCTGGGGCCTGGCTGGCAGGGGGGCCAGCAGGGCTGGTGCAGGCTGCTCAGCCCGGTTCTGGGCCCGTGTAGCCTCCATCTGCCCAGGCCTTGCCCTCCTTCCACCCTCCACGACTCAGGGCTGGCAGCTGGGTGGGCGTGGGGGAGCCAAAGAGGGCACCTGGCGTCTGCCCAGGTTCCTGCATGGATGTGGAGGAGGAGTGAGCCTGGGGGATGGCGTGAGTTTGGCTCTGGGCAGCAGGAGGGGTCGTGGGCCCTGCAGGAAGACGTCCAGTCTGCCTGGGTGGGAGTTCTCGGCCAAGCTCCTGCCGCGGCTTCAGAGCCAGCTCCAGCCCTGATCCCTCTGCTGCAAGGGCAGCCCAAGGCCACCAGCGCCCCCAGGTGGATGATTTGAGAATGACCGAGCACCTCAAGGGGCAGCCTCCATCAAGGGGTCTGAATCCTCCTCCACCCCCCACCTGATCTGGGGCCCCAGAAAGCTCACTGGACTTGTTGGTTTTGTTATGTGCAAACTGGGATTCTGTCCTTCAGATAGCTGGGCTCCCTCCCCACACCATTTATTTTCACCGGCATGGCCAATAGGGGACAGGGGGACATAGCCACACGGTGAGCTCAGAGGTCTCAGAAATCCAGAAGATTCAAATTCTAATCATAGTCAAGGGCAAGGGACCCTAGCTCCTAATGACATCCCTATCCCCATCCCTGCCAGGCCACCTGCAGGGCCGACTTCACTTGGCTGCTCCAGGTCCCACTCTGATCCCTGCACTTGAAACACTTTCAAACAGGTCATAGGTGGTTGGTTTGTCTTCTTTTTCATTTGTTTTGGGTGGGGAGTGACATAGTTGCAGGGTGAAGGAATCCCAGCTCTCTCAGGGCTATGCACTTAGAGTTAGGGTCCTGCCACCTCAACATGGGCCAGGGTGGTGTGTTGAGGAAACCCCTCTGAGCCACTGTAACTTCAGAAAGAGCCCCCGGCCCATCATTTCCTACTTGCAGAGGGCACAGGATTCTCTCTGGAGCTATGTCCCTCATACACCACGACTGGAGAAGAGCCTTGGCGCCCAGAGCCCAGGGACTGGGAGGCACTGACCCTGCACAAAGAGGCTCTCCTGGAGCAGACTGGGGTGGTGGCTCAGTGGTAGAACACTTGCCTAGCATGTGTGAGGCCCTGGGCTCGATTCTCAGCACCACACATAAATAAATAAATAAATAAATAAGGTTCCTTAACACTAAAAAAAAAAGAGGCTCTGGAGCAACCCTTTACCTCCCACAAGCCGCCACCCCCCCCACCCCCTCCTACACATCTGAGTGCCACCCCTAAAATTTACTACTCAAGTCCAGGTATCCATCTGCCCTTTCATTCCTTCATGATTTTATTAGTTTTTGTCCAAAAATGTAAAAAGCATCATGTTTTCATCATTTTGGGGGGCTTCACTCTCATGTGAAGATCTCCATGTGCATGCAGAATTGGTAAAACTTCAATGCTACCAGCCTCACCCCTGTGATCCTAGTGGCTGAGGAGGCTGAGGCAGGAGCATCACAAGTTCAAAGCCAGCCTCAGCATCTTAGCAAGGCCCCAAGCAATTTAGCGAGATCCTATCTCTAAATAAAACCTAAAAAGAGAGCTGGATGTGGTTCCATGCTTCTGGGTTACATCCCCAGTACCACACACTCACACACACACACACACACTCACACACACACACTTGGATGCTTTTGTTAGTTGGCGCCTACATCCGTCCGCTGGGTTCCTAGATCCAGCTGGAGACCCCGCAGAAGGACCAAGGGGCGGCCAGGGGATCTCTCCCAGCCTCCTGCATCCTGTTGTCTCTCCCTGTCCCTCTGGAACCTTTCAGTCCCCAGGCATGAGGTAGGGCTGGGAGGCAAGCAGATGTCCCCCTGAGTGTGTCGGGGGTCCAGGGCCCCGTGACAACGGAAGCGCAGAAGGCAGCTGCTGGAACACTTGGGTGAGTCTCGCGGGCTTTGGGGGCCATGGGGTTTCTGTTGAGGCTCCTTGAATGAACTGGACAGTGCCCCAGAGGGATTTCAATTGCAGGCCACAGGTGGGTCAGTGGCGCCAAGGACAAATTCTCCTCAGGATTCGTTGAAAGATCTAAGTGGCCTTTATGAGCGACTTGTAAGTGGGGGTAGCTTCTCATGTTGCAAAACAGCGCCCGACCTGGCGCTGAGCAGGGAGGGGGCTCTGTAGCAGGACGGGCTGAAGCAAGCAGGGAGAAGGAATCAAAGGGTGGACTGGCCATTTCCAAGTCTCTTTCCTCATAGAGTGAAAACAGAAGGGACTTCCGGTCACCAGCTCAGGTGATCTGGGCCCTTCTGTTCGGTTGCTGTGAATCTTCTGGTTTCTGGAAAACCGACTCCTTCAAGGCTCAGTTTATCAGGAGGCCCTTGGCCTGCGTGACCCCACTCTGGACTGGTCTGGTCTGTTGAGGAACTCAGTCCTGATAGCACGTCCCCACAGGCCGGGGGTCAAGGTTGACTCCTGACGGTGCCTGTGAGATCAGCACTCGGGGGGTTTGGGGTGAGCATCAGGCTGCCCCTGAACCTCGGCCGGCCCCCGGGTGGGCTGAGATCTCCGCATGTGGAGCAGAGCAAGACTCCCAGCTGTCCTGGTGCACACCTGTTGGGCCCGGCCTGTGACCAATGATCCAGAAGCTCACTGAACTCTGTCCTTTGGGTTTTATGGAGGTGTTATGCAACCTGCAGGACATGGGTGTGTCGTGGGCAGAGCGGGCTGACCTGACCCATCCGGCTGCTCCAATGGGGGGGCATGTGACCAATGGCCTGCCCACTGCCCTCCCCACTGGCTCTGGGCTTGTCTCTTGTGGCTTTAAGCTGCTCCTAGGTTTTTGGGCAAGGGCTGAAGAGGGCTTGAAGGGGACCAAGGGTTTGGGGATGTCCCAGGAGCTACAAGGGGACAGGAAAAAGAGCATCGGCTTGGCCAGGTGCAGCGGTGCATGCCTGTGACTCCAGAGCTCGGAGACCGGGGTCACAAGTGTAAGGCCAGTCTCAGCAACAGATGAAGGCCCTGTTCAAAATAAAATTTAAAAATAGGCTGCGCAGGTCGCTCAGTGGTAGAGCCCTTGTCTAGTATCTGAGAAGCCCTGAGTCCGATCCTCAGTGCCTAAAGAAAGGAGGAAGAAGAAAAGAAAAAAGAACAAGGGCATGAAGCCAAAGGTGCCAAACTTTGCCACCTGCCTACTGTGTGACTTTGGGCAAGTCATTTGACCTCTTTGATCCTTATTTTCTAAATTGGAAAAATTAATAATTTGACCAAATGTGTTGATTTATGGGAGAAACAGCAAGTGATTATTTTGATGGATGCTAAGGAAGAATTTAACAAAACTTAACAACCTGTAATCCCAGCGGCTCTAGAGGCTGAGGCAGGAGGATCAGGAGTTCAAAGGGAGCCTCAGCAAAAGCAAGGCGCTAAGCAACTCAGGGTGACCCTGACTCTAAATAAAATACAAAACAGGGCTGGGGATGTGGCTCAGTGGTCCAGTGCCCCTGAGTTCAAACCCCGGTACCCAAACAAAAGAAAACTTAACAACCATTCTTAATTTTGAAAAAGACTTCATTAAACTAAGAATCAACTTGGGATTGGGGATATATCTTAACTATAGAGTGCTTGTCTAGCATGTAGAAGATCCTGGGACCATCCCCAGCACTGGGGGAAAAAAGTAGCTAAAATAGAAATACATTTTATGTTTTAATGTGATGATAAAAATATAAACATGAGCCAGGCATGGTGGCACACACCTATAATCCCAGTGACTCAGGAAGAGTCACAAGATTGAGCCCAGCCTTAGCAACTTAGTGAGAGCCTATCTCAAAATCAAAATAAAAAGAACTAGGGGGCTGGGACTGTAGCTCAGTGGCAGGCGCTTGCCTAGCATGTGTGAGGCACTGGGTTTGATTCTCAGCACCATGTATAAATAATTAAAGTCCACTGATAACTTAAGAAAAAAAAAAAGGACTGGGGAGGTAGCACCCCTGGGTTCAATCCCCAGGACCTCAATATAGATACAGAATCAGAAAAAGATATAGAGAGATACACATGTGTCACCAGAACCCAGCATCATACGTGTGTCTCCAGAATCCAGTGTCACACACCATGGGGAAACTAGAGGTATTCGCACCAACTGCAGGACCAAGGCAGGACTCTCCTGCCACAGCTTCTGCTGATCGATAGGCTGGGGACAGCCCGTGCCTTTAGGCAAGACAGCTGAATATGGGGGACAAATGTTGGACATGCATCTACAAAATTCTACCTTTGGATTATTACCTGTGAAAGCAAAGAGAGATCATTAGGAAAACTTAGGAGGCTAGAAAAACAATATTTGAAAATCAATGGCTGATATGAAGGCACAGATACACAGCAACTGATTAGACTATGCCTGTGAAGAACAGGTCTCATTCATAGTAGCATTATTTTTGGTTTTTGTTTGTTTAGTTTTTGTGCATAGTAGCATTATTTTAAAGAATGTAAAATGTCAGGAAGTTAGCAAGGATCACATAAATTCTTTTTTCTTTTTCTGCTCTGCTGGGGTTGGACCCAGGGCCTTGTGCGTGCTAAGCAAGTGCTCTGTCACCAAGCTATGCCCCAGCCCAGACTGTGTGAATTCTAGGTGAAGAATGGGGGTGTCGAGGAAGACTTGGATTTTAAAAATAAAAGCTTTCATTTTTATATCAGAAACCCTATGTCATAAAAACACCCATTTTTTTTTCTGAATCAGGAATGATTTAATAAACCCCAATGGTATATTTAAAAACAATGAAGTGATTCATCTAGAAGTTTGAGAATTCCTGTAGAGGGCGAGCAATGAGCCAGGCTAACTCCACCAGCTGTTGAAACAGGTAGTGCAGGACCCACCACGTCACCGCCACCGCCATCCGAGGCACCTCAAATGCTCCAAGTTCTGTTGGGACTTTATAAGAACCAAGTCTCTTGATCTTTATAGCAGCCCTTGAAGTAGTGGACACCAGTGTTCAAGGGGCTCTTGATACCCTTCTCCCTTGTCCAAATTCAAAGCTCTAAGAGGGGGTTGGAGATACAGCTCAGGTAGTAGAGTGCCTGCCTCGTAGGCACAAGGCCCCGGGTTCAATTCCCAGCATCACCAAAAAAAAAAAAAAGGGTGCCTGGGGAGGTGAGGACCAGTGCGTCTTCTGCACCTCTGATGGAGCTGGGCAGAGGGGAGCAAGGAGCCTCTCAAGACAGAGGAGCTCTCTGGAGAGCATGAAAAGAGGAGGCTCAGACTGGAAGAGAACGTCTGTAAAATATATATGGAGAAAGGACTTGAGTCCAGAATGTACAAGAACTGTGAAAACTCAACAAGAAAACAACTCAATGAAAAAACAGACAAAAGGCGGGGCGCGGTCATGCACACCTGGAGTCCCAGTGGCGCAGGGGGATGGCAAATTTGAGCCCAGCCTCTGCAACTGAGTGAGGCCCTAAGCAACTGAGCAAAATCCTGTTTCAAAATAAAAAATAAAAATGGCTAGAGATGTAGCTCATAATCCCAGTGACTCAGGAAGAATCACAAGATTGATTGTGGTTAAGTGCCCCTAGTGCAATCCCTGGCATTTAAAATAATAATAATAATGGGGCTGGGGATGTGGCTCAAGCGGTAGCGCGCTCGCCTGGCATGCGTGCGGCCTGCGTTCGATCCTCAGCACCACATACAAAGATGTTGTATCCGCCAAAAACTAAAAAATAAATATTAAAATTCTCTCTCTCTCTCCCTCTTTCTCACTCTCTCTCACTCTTTCTTTAAAAAAATAATAAAATAATAATAATAATAATAAACAAAAGATTTGAAGAAAAACCCCACCAAAGAAGACATCCATATGGCAAAGCCTCATATGTATAAGGGAACTGCAAATCAAACAACAACACACCATCAGACCCCTTTTAAAAGGGCTTAAATTAAAAGAAAAAGCTGTCACTATCAAAAGCTGCTGAAGATACGGGGCAATGGAAGCTCTTACCTGTTGCTGGTGGGGACACAAACAGGACATCTGTGTGGCCGACAGTTTGTCCGTTTCTGACAAAGTGAAGCCTGGTTGTACCACATGACCCAGGGATCCCACCCCCGGGTACGGACCCCACTGACTTGAAAACTTAGGTCCACACAAAACCCCACATGTTGATGTTTTCAGCAGTTTTATTAACGTAATTGCCCCAAACTGAAAGCCACCAACTTGTCCTTCAGTAGGTGAATGGATAATGAAATGCCCATTTATATGATGGGATATTATTCAATTCTAAAAAGGAATGTGCCATCAAGCTGGGCCCACCCGTAATCCTAGCTACCCCAGAGGCTGAGGCAGGGGGATGGAAAGTTCAAGGCCAGCCTGGGCAACTTAGCCAGACCCTGTCTCAAAAAACAAAAACTTTAAAAATGGCTGGTGATGTAGCTCAGTGGTAGAGAATCTGCCTAGCATGCATGAGACCCTGAGTACAATCCCCAGTGCTGCAATTGTAACAACCAAAAAAGTATTATTAACAAACAACAGATTCCTAGAGACGGGCTGACTTTCCCCATCCTGCCACGAGTAACCCTGTATGGGAAATACACCAGTCTGTTGCATTGACTCTTAATCACTTTTTGTAACTGTTGACGGACAGCATGCCTTTATTTTATTTGTTTTCTTTTATGTGGTGCTCATGATTGAACCCAGTGCCTCACATGTGCTAGGCAGCGCTCTGCCACTGAGCTGCCGCCCCAGCCTGTTGTATTGACTATTTAACTTAGAGGCGCTTGAAAAACAGCTTAAAATAGCAATGACAAATAGCTCAGATCTTCATGCTGCTGCTTAGAAGCAGAAGCTGAAATTCCCATGGGTTTTTAGTCAGGTTTTTCACTGCTGTGACTCAAAGACCGGAACAAG
The DNA here is from genome assembly GCF_048772815.1 of Callospermophilus lateralis. NCBI lineage: Eukaryota > Metazoa > Chordata > Mammalia > Rodentia > Sciuridae > Callospermophilus > Callospermophilus lateralis. The sequence continues at coordinate 161,426,159 of NC_135308.1, forward strand.
AACAATTTTAGAGGAGAAAAAGTTTATTTGGGGGCTCACTATTTCAAGAGTTCTCAATCCATAGACAGCAGGCTCCCTTCCTCGGGGCTTGAGGTGAGGCTGAAGAGAAGCAGCTCACACGGTGAGCCGGGAGCAGAGAGGGAGACTCCACTCACCAGACACAGAATCCCAAAGCCTCGCCCCCAGTGCCCACCCCCTCCCACCTCCAGCCCCCTGCGCAGTTAATCCCTTCACAGAACCGATCCCCTGACTGGATTAGGCGCCCGTGGCCCATCTTGGTGAACCTTGCATTGCTTCACACGTGAGCTTTTAGGGGACACCTCACATCTCACTATAACACCACGTGAACAGACCTTGCTGTCCCCAAAGACAAGAAACTAAGACTGGAAGAAGTCTGCAAGGGACTTGTGAAAGCAGCTGTCATTGTCCAAGTGCCCGCGTCCTTCTGTGGCTTCTCCCAGCCCACTGTTCCGTCCACCCCGCACACAGCTGGCTCCTGCTGCCCCTGCAGGAGGGCTCCTGCGCCCTGTAAAACTTGCATTAGTTAAATGCGGACCTTTCTCCTGCTCACAAACAGTCAGCTTCACTCTCTGTCTGACGGGGACCTGAGAGGATGGAGGTAGAGCTCTGCTGGCCCTGCCTATGTCACCAGCTCCCCAGGTCGGAGTGATGGGTAGGGGGCGGGCCCGGGTCCAGTTTCTCTCTCCAGCTCGGCAATGGGGTGAGACGCTCTCCTCCCACTGGCGCTCCAGGTCCGAGTGTCCAGGAAAATCCCTTCCAGTGGGCGGGAGGCGGGAGGAGGCGCAGGCTGAAGTCCTGGTGGGAGGTTCTCTGCTGCCCTGTGAGTAGAGGACCCATCTGTCCAGTGCAGAATAGGCCTCACAGAACAGTGGACATAGAGACAGATGGGAACGGCATTTCAACTCAGGGAGGGGGAAGATTAATGACTCCAAAACAAGGTTGGGGACAGCTTCCCCCAGACTGTCACTTCACCTAAAAGCCCACCATCAGAACCAACTCGCTTTGATCAGCGAGTGGTCACAGCAGCCCACTGTCACCCCCTTCACACAGCTGGGCTAGTCCACCCCATCTTCTGCCCCCCAGGGCCTGGCCCTCCAGTGGATGATGTGAGATTGGCCTGGTTTGGAAGGCGGGCACCACCTGGGGATCCCAGGGAGCCGGAATACTACTTATAAAGACCCGGTTCTGTTGAACTGAGTTGCCAAGGGGATGGAAGGCCCAGGGCCTGGGGGACAGGGCACCCTGCAACGTACCCACGGGTCTGATGATGAATCAGGGGAGGCAAGATGAGGAGCAATGCTGGCCCCCCACCCAGAGAGGACAGAGTGTCTGCGGCTATGTGCCGCTGTGTGTGTGTGTGTGTGTGTGTGTGTGTGTGTGTGTGCGCGCGCGCGCGCGCGCGGGCCTGGGTGTGCATGCCTGTCCATGTCTGCAGTGTGTAACGGGGCAGGCGAGGACAGGCGGCTGCCCGGTGTGTGCTCCCTGCAGTGCATAAATGCTCACGGATGGGCGGGTGGGGCTGGGATGCAAAGCCACGGTCCCCCGCGGTGTGGACACCCGCCGCTCTCTCCCTTTGTCCCTGGTACTTGAGGTGGCAACGCACAGTCTTCATAGACCCCCAGTTGGGTCTTCCCAGACCGCGATGACTCTGGGGCGAGGGTGGAAGGGGACAGAGCGGAGGAGCCGGGGCCTTGGGGTCCTGGGCGGCCGCCCCACCCGATGAAGGCTCTGCCCTCCAGGGGGCGCCCCCGAGCCAGAAAAGGGCTCCGGGTTCTGCGGTGGCTCCGTCCAAATCCTCCTCGGCCACAGCGACCCGCAGCCTCGGCCCCCGGCCCCAGCCCTGAGCCCCGCGTTCCGCACCCTCGGCCCCTTCCTGGCGCCCAGCACGGGCCCGCCGTGGCCCCCGCGGGAGGGTGTGTCTGGGGGGCTGCGGGGGACGTTGGCGCCGCGTCCCCAGATGACCCCTCGGCAGCGGGCTCCGGGGCCCCCGGGAGAGCGGGCATCGTCCGGGAGGCTGTGGGCCTGCGAGGGCGGGGGACACATGGCCTTTCCCGGCTTATTTCCTCCACGCTGGTGGCCGGAGCGCGGCAGAGGGCGCAGCAGGCGTCTGCAGGGCAGGGGATGTCCAGGGCCTGGAGGGCCCTTCCTTGAGCGACCCGGATGACAACAGTCCCCACCTGCTGGGGTGGATGAGGTCATGGGAGTCAGCGCCGAGAAGAGGACCTGGCACAAAGAAGGTGGCACACCCTGGACATTTCTAAACCCTTTCAGGAGACACCAGGCCTGGCCTCTGCTTTCCACTTGACCCTGAGAGCGCTCCCTGGTTCCCCTGGGGGTAACTTCCTACTTTATGAGAAAGTTCTGCCTCCTTGGCTCCTCCAGTAGGGAGGAGCTGCTTGTCTCAGGCACAGTGCCAGGCCCCTCCTGGCCGCAGAGAGCCAGCCTGCCCAGAGTTGACCAGCCAGCAGGGGTGGGGTGGGCCAACTTTTCCCAGGGGACTTCCTGCAGGGCCTGGGCGGGCCAGGCACCTGAGCAGGTGAGACCCAGGCAGATCCTGCCAGAGAAGCCCAGCCTGGGCAGCCTGGGTGGTCTCATGCCCACTGTCCTGCACAGCAGGAACCAGGACCTCCTCCCTGGTGAGAGCCACCTGTACCCTCAGAACTACCACCTCACTGAGTGCAGAATTCTAAAGAGGGAGCTGTGCTGAAGGTGGAGATGGGGCCTGGGCTTTTGCTTTGACACTGGTGACATTGACCTTGAGCTGGTGACTTAACTCCCTGAACCTCAGTTTTCTTGTCTGTAAAATGGAAACAATTGTACCTTTTTAATGACTCCATTTCACTCCTGGAGAGTGGGGTTCATCTTACACTTTTCTGTCTCTCTTACAATTTGACGATTAAGTTCATTCATCAACTCATCAAAGAATAGTAATAAAGAATGTGAGAGCTTGATATTTGCCTGGCACCCTGTGTACGCCTTGCTCATTCATTCCCCTGCCCATTCCCCTGCCCACGCTGGGAGGTAGAAGTCTGTATTACTCCTATTTCACAGGAGAGAATATGGAGGCCAGAGACTCAAGGACTCATGGTCACAGAGCTGAACGTGATCCAGACCTGGGTGGTCTGGTTTCACGGACTGCCTCTCCAGGTCAGAGACGGGTGCATGGTAGCCCCTGACTAAGGTAAGCAAGGCCTAGCCAATTGGATAAAAGCACAGGTGATCTCTGGGTCAGATGTGCTGGCTGAGTCAGGGTGCAAGGGCAGGAGCTGGAGCAGCAGCTTTGGACCATGAGATGAAGGCTGAGTGTCAAGGGACAGAGAAGGGTTGCAGGACCCTGAAGGGTTTGGATGATGGACTAGATGCAGATGTTTTCTCTCCTTTATTTCACATGTGAGCTGTTTCCCTCCACCTCATTTCTGTTCTTCTGAAACCAACCTGGGCCTGCACTGAAGACCCAAATGGAAATAAGGCGTGGCTGTGGACCAATTCTTCTTGCGGTCTCTCCGGGAAGTTGGGAGCGTTGAGGAAGATTTTGCAATGGCCAGACATCCAGTTTGTGAAATACTGCTGTTTTTTTTTTTTTTTTTCTTCCCTTGCCAAAATATAATCATTTAGGGGATTTTTTTGAGAGAGAGAGAATTTTCAATATTTTTATTTATTTTTTTTAGTTTTTTCGGTGGACACAACATGTTTGTATGTGGTGCTGAGGATCGAACCTGGGCCGCACACATGCCAGGCGAGCGCGCTACCGCTTGAGCCACATCCCCAGCCCGTTTAGGGGATTTTTATCGACTGGTTTTTTTTAGAAGTCTTGTTTTTCCCAGTCAGCTTGTTTAGGATGTAGCTTTTCCTGGTGAAGAAATATTGAGGTTTATTTGACTTCTCTGAGGTCTGATGGGAAGTGGGGGACTTTCCTGGGATAGGAGATGGGATAGGGAGGCTCAGGGGTCATGTGACAGAAGAGAAGGCAGGGTCAGGGCTGGAGGCCAGGCCCTGGACAAGGTCAAGCAAAGGCAGAAACGGAGGAGGTGACAGGCTAGCCCTGGCCCAGCACAGAGGCCTGAGCACCGGCAGGCTTGGCGGGTTTCAGGGGCACACCCCAAGCTCAGCCTCTCCTGGGTGGGGTGATCCTCTTCACGCCTCTCTAGAGGAGGCAGACTGGCCAAACAGGAAAGAAGCGGACACTGAGCAAGTGAAACCTCTTGACTTAGAAGACACCTCAAGACCTTACAAAACAGGCCGGGCGCGGTGGCACATGCCTGCAATCCCAGCAACTCTGGAGGCTGAGGCAGGAGGATCCCTAGTTCGAGGGACTTGGGGATTCAAGTAACTTAGTGAGCAAGCACCTAAGCAACTTGGCGAGACTCTGTCTCAAAAAATAAGCCGGGTGTGGTGGCACATGCCTCTAATCCCAGTGGCTCTGGAGGCTGAGGCAGGAGGACTGCAAGTTCAAAGCCAGCCTCAGCAGCTTAGTGAGGCCCTAAGCAACTCAGCGAGAGTCTGTCTCTAAGTAAAATATAAAATAGATCTGGGGATGTGGCTCAGGGGTTAAGCACCCCTGGGTTCAATCCCTGGTAAAAACAGTAAAATCAAGTCGGGGGGAGCGCCTTCCTCAGAGGGGAGTGGAGCACCTGTCAAGTGTCCCCTTCGTGCCTGGCTGAGAGAGCGCTCAGAGCTGTCAGTGCTGCGGCCATCATTGTCCGGGTCATTCGCGAGGCCAGCGTGATCTGTGGCTTGAATGTGCCCCTGAGGCTTGCGTGTGGGAACATGATCTGGCATGCCGTCCTAAGGAGGGGACTTCGGGGAGATGGCTAAAGGCCAACACCCTGGTGAGTGGGATTGGTGCCCTTCCGAGAGAGGCCGAGGGAGCCCATTTGTGCCTTCTTCCCGTGGGGACCCTGGCAGCAGGTGCCATCTGGGAAGCAGAGGCTGAGCCCCAGCAGGTACCAGGTCTGCCAGTGCCGTGACCTTGGGGGCCGCTGCAGCCCTGGGAGGACGCTCTGTTGTCCTAAGTGACTCAGCTGGATACGGAGCCCGGGGGACCCACATCATCCTTGTTTTTGACACCGCCCCGCCCTGTGGTCATGGGTTTCTCTTGACCAGGAAAGGTCTGGCCGTGAGAAAGTTCCAGACTGCTATTAAAATACGGACGACAAGGCAACAGGGCAGGCCCTTCCGTCTCCCTCGTCTGGGTTTTCTGTCTCTGAGTGCAGGCGGCACCGGCGGGCATCTGTGGCCTGCGCGTCCCCAGCGTGACTCCAGTTATTCTTTAATTGTGGCAAAATATGCACAACCCGAAGGTACCCCCCTCCAGCTTCTGCAGGGCTGAGGCGGCGCCCAGGGCCCGGGCACCAGGCCATGCTTCAGCCCTGACTGCACCCAGGCTCCCCGACTATTTAGAAGGTCAGTACCGCCCTCCCCACTGTGGGGCACGCTCACTTTCATCTTGACCATGATCTTGCAGGGCTTGGAGAGGTGAGGCGGTGTCTCCCTAAGCCTCCCTGGGGCCAATCTCTGTGCCCCCCACCTCCGCGGTCTGAGCCCCCACTTTCCATCTCAGCCTGGCTGGAGGTTGCACCCCAGGCTCTTGACCAGGCTGCAGCTAGAGCTGGTCCCCACCCTCGCCCCCAGGCCCCCAGAGAACAACTGTGTGGCCATCACACACCCCCCCCCCCCCCCCCCGCGTGGGTCCTCAAGCATAGAGTGGCCTTTAGAACGCTATTGTCTCTGAGATGTCCCTCCACCGGGAACAGCTGGCCACTCAGCTGTGACCTCAGTGGGGGGCAACACGACAAGGTGGGGCTCTGGCTTACCGGATACAGAGAGCGCACCGCAGCAGAGAGCCGCCGATCCCCTAACAGACCCGCGCCAGGACGCGTGACCACCCCCGGGCATCCTGCAGACCGCTGTTTCCTGTTCCCAGACCTCGACGTTCTGCTGGCCTAGCGGTGTCCGTCCCAGTGTTTCTACCAGGGACCAAACCTGGGTTCCACTTAGCTAGAAACTGGGACTGCCGCTGGCCACGTGGGACTCCCTATCCATGGCACCAAGAAAAGGAAAGAAAACAACATGTAAATACATATTCACACACATGAATGTATGTTTTCAGTAACAACATTACTGAGACATAATTCACGTGCCCTAAAATTTGCCCTGTGGTTAAGTCCCTCTGGGTTCAATCACTGGTACAGAAAAAAAAAAAAAATCTTCCCACATGTTCATTGCACATATCTTTGGAGAAAGGCTTTTCAAAACCATTTCCCATTTTTAAATCGGGTCATTTTATTTTATTCATTTATTTATTTATCATGGTGGTAGGGTTGTGCAGTTCTGCTGCACAGCATGCTGATTTTATTACATTTTTGGTGCCCCCCAAAGAAGCTCTGTGCCCACCAGAGGAGCCCCATACCCTCCTCCTAGCCCGCTGGTCTGCTCCCTGACTCTGGTTCTGCCTGCTGCAGACTTTTCCCTGTAAGTGGAATCACACAGCATGTGTGGCTGGGGAGGGGGTCGCTTGAGTCCGAGGGTTGGAGGGCAGCCCGGTCACAGCGTGAGACCCCCATCTCAAAAATTCCATATTGCTGAACGATGGTTCCTTGTGCGGCTGCGCCCATCTGTCTTAGGGCTCCCCAGGGAGCCAGCACTGGGTGTGTGTGGAGATGTGAGAGGGGGTCACAAGAGGCATTGGCTCCTGGGATTCCAGGGGCCTTCTCTGCGCTGGAGACCCTGGATCTGGGTCGGGTCGCTCAGTCCAAGTCCAAAGGCCTCAGAGCCTCCAAACCAGGGAAGCCGAAGGTTTCATTCCAAAAGCCTGAGGACGAAGGGGCTGCTAGGCAGGTCCCGGAGCCCACAGGCCACAGAGCCTGGGATTCCAATGTCCAAGGAGCAGGAAGAGTCCATCTGGGGCTTGGAAGACACCGGTCACCTTCTGTCCTTGCTCTCTGGGCCCCCAGCAGATGAGATGCCACCCACACTGAGGGTGTCCTCCCACCTGGCCCACTCGGACCCCCTGCTCACCCTCACCGCGAAGCCCTCACCGACACACTCCTCAGGCGGATTCTCACGGGGGTTCCACTTTTGGGCTGCCACCTCCCGCCACCTATGCACGCTCCCTCATGACTTCGCGTGGACGTGCTCATTTCTCCGCAGACGGACCTGAGGGGGGAAGCACTGGTCATGTGGTGGCTCGCTGAACTTCTTGAGGAAGTGCCAGGGTGTTTTCTGGAGTTGTCACCCCGTCTCGCCTTCCCCAGCAATGCCCTGAGTTCCAATTTCTTCACATCCTTGCAGTCACTGGTCTGGCTTTCTGGTTACAGCCGTCCCAGAGGGTGTGAAACGCCACCACTCGTGGCTTTGAGTCACATATCCTTTTTTTTTTGGGGGGGGGGCGGGGAAGGTGGGTCCCATGGATTGAACTCAGGGGAACTAAAACACTGAGCTACATTCTCAGCTCTATTTTTTTGCATTTTATTTAGAGACAGGGTCTCACTGAGTTGCTTAGTGCCTTGCATTTGCTGAGGCTGGCTGTGAACTCGTGATTTTTCTGCCTCAGCCTCCTATGCACCCCACCCCTCGAGTTGCATATCCTTAATGATTAATGATGCCAAACATCATTCAGGCTGGGCTTGGTGGCACGCTGTAATTCCAGCTACTTGGGAGGCTGAGGAAGGAGGATCGCAAGTTTGAGGCCAGCCTAAGCAACTTAGCAAGGCCCTAAGCAACTTAGCAAGACCCTGTCTCAAAAAATAAAAAGGTCTGAGGATGTGGCTCAGTGGTTAAGTCCCTCTGGGTTCAATTACCGGTACAGGGAAAAAAAAAAAAAATCTTTCCACATGTTTATTGCTCATATCTTTGGAGAAAGGCTTTTCAAAACCATTTCCCATTTTTAAATTGGGTCATATTTATTTATTGATGGTGGTAGGGGTTGAACCCAGGGGCACTTAACCACTGAGCTCCACATCCCCAGCCTTTTTTATTTTTTATTTTGAGACAGGGTCTCGCTAAGTTGCCCAGGCTGGCCTTGAATTTGTGATCCTCCTTCCTCAGCCTCCCAAGTACCTGGGATCACAGGTGTGTGCCACCCCTCCCCGTTCCATTTGTGCTTCTGATGTCATTGCCTAATCCAAAATCATGAAGAATAATTCTGTTTTCTTCTTAGAGTTTTATAGCTGTAGCTCTTATGTTTAAATCCTTGATCTATTTGGAGTTAATTTTTGGACGAGGTGTGATGAGGGGACCCAACCGCTGCAGCTTCCCACGCCTCTGGTGGAGAAGTCCCTTTTCCCCATCCGACTGTCCTGTCACTTTGTCAAAACTCATCTGGCGGTGACTGGAAGGGCTTATTTCTGGACTGGGTTCTGTTCCATGGGTGGCCATCTGTCCTTAAGCCCGCACCGCGCTGTCTCAATGACCCTCGTCAGTTCTGAAGCCAGCGAGGGTGAGGCCCTGGTTCGCGACGTCCCTCTCTTTCGATGCCTTGCGTTTCCCTTCAGCTTTTTGGGTGGACTTGCTGATTTGTCCAGGTCAATTCTCCGACAAGCACTGATGGCGGTGGTTGACTTTAAAACAGGGTCTTTAGGTTGCGGAGTCTCATGGGGAGGTGACAATCTTGGAGGGTGATTAGCCCTCTCCGAGATGGGTACAGTGATCACTGGGACTTTGTGTCTCCTTTTCGGGGACAAGGGTGACTGCGCTAAGGAAGTGTCCATCTTGTGAATCGAAGCCTGGGAGGGCAGCCTCTGCTGGTGGGAGCCCTCGCATGTGCCACGGGCCTCTCAGAGCAGCTGCTGGAGAACTGGAGGGGTGGACTGTGCTCGGGACCGTGGCACTGTCCCTCAGCTCCAAGGCCACCCTGCTGAGGGTGCTGCAAACCACATTGCTCCTTTGCCCACGGGAAGCCTGTCCTGCTCTGCTGATGGCACATTCTAGAAGGAGACCCGGGCTGGAGGAGGAGGGAGGACTCCTCATCTGCTCAGGGTCCTGCCAGAACCATCGCCCTTGGCCACGGCTCTGCAGTGGGCAGTGGACTTAGTCCCAGCTTCAGATCCCTCGCCCCCTGGCAGGTACCAGCTGCAGCGTGTCTCTTCAGAGACTGGCCCTGGCTGGCCCCCACCCCCTCCACCGAGGCCCCCCAGGCTCCCGAGGCAGCAGCACCCAGGTCGGCAGCGTCTGCTCCTCGGGTGTGAGCGCAAGCGCAGCGGCCAGATCATCCTCGTCCCTCCCCTTCCCTGCCCAGCCCCAGGGGACGTGGGAGGGCTGTCCATGTGGCCCACACCCTCCACCCCTGGGAGCCGCTGTGGGGGTGGGGGCAGATGGAGGTGGCATCAGCCCCCCCCCAGGCGAGGGGAGGAGTTTCCCTGGGGTCCACTGAGGCTTCCGGTCCAGCCAGCTTCTGGGATCCAGAAGCTTCCACTGCTCGAGGGCCGGCGGAGGCCTGAGAGCCACGGGGTGGGCCAGGCGTGGGCATGGCCGCCAGCAGGGGAACCGCCAGGACCTCGTCCCCAGGCTCCACTGCACCTCCATCCCCACACTTGGGGGCCCATCTCCCGGCAGTGACACCTTGGGCTGGCGACTGGTGTGATCGTAGGAGCAAAGGTGACCCCATTCTGTTTTATGACTCCATCCTGTAGAACCACCAGGCCAAGCAGAAGGGTCATGACTGGGGCAAGATGTCCTTTCCCTTGTACTTTAGAAACCTTTAAGAACACGGAACTACCTAAGGGGGCATTGCTTCTGTAACTAGGGTAACGGGGCTCTGTTTCTGTAACTGGGGTGACTGGGCTAGCTGTGATTGGTCAGGCTTCCCGTCCCCTGACTGCCCCCTCCCGCTTCTGTACCTGGCTGGCTTGCATTGGCTGGACCCCCGAACATCCCTTTTGCGGTTTTCCCTTGCAATTGTCCCGGGCTGGTCAGGGGAACAGCTGTACGTTCTGGTCAGCCGCTACCGGGATGCTTCAGGAGAGGCTTGATTCGATTATACGTGAGTGGTCTGGAAGTCAGTTGATGAAACCCCGGGACGAGCTTCAACTATAACACTTGGACGGCGGATGGGTTTGCAGGTGGAAGGACGCTGGGCCTGTGCCCCCCCGTCTGAACCCCTCCCATTTGTGAGGTGGCCACTAACTAGCTCCCCAGGACACTGTGTTCTCCTCGGTGAGGCGGAGACCCCATTGCGCTTGCGTTCTCCTGCAGGTGAGCGTGAGGGAGAGCTTTGGGAAACCCCAGATCCTGGCTATTCCAGAGCCTGGCCCCGTCCTTGGGACTCTTACAGCCTGTGGGGGACACTGACTTTCTGTGCCTGAAGGACCCTGGGCTGAGACTGGAAAAGGACCACCGTGTCAGGCTGGTGGCTGCCGTTTCTGTGCTCTGGATGGAGCTGTGCTGGGCAGCAGGGGCAGGAGCACGTGAGCGAGGCTGTATGAAGGGACCCTCTTGCCCTCTTTGGCCACTCATTTCCTCTTGGCAAAGTGACAATCGTGCTACCCACTCAGAGGGTTGGGTGAGTCGGCATATGGCAAACACCTGCCCTTGGATGGCACTTGCCACATGGGGACACCATGTGGGCCTCTATTGCTTTTGGACTTTGAGGTGTGGCCTCCTGATGTGGATGCCCTGCTGTGGAGCCCAGGCTACATCTGGAATTTTCCTTCCAGGCACTGAAACAGGCTCCCCGACAAGGCGGCTAGGTAGAGCCCTTGGTCCCATCCAGGTCTCTTAGAAATCTGTGGTTGTGCTGGGCGTGGGCCTACAATCCCAGCAGCTCAGGAGGCTGAGGAAGGAGGATTGCAAGTTCAAAGCCAGCCTCAGCAACTTAGCGAGACCTTGTCTCAAATAATAAAAAAGGGCTGGGGATGTGACTCAGTGGTTAAGTGCCCCTGGGTTCAAGCCCTGGTACAAAAAAAAAAAAAAAAATCTCTGTGGCCACTTTCCAGTACTAGCCCCTGAAAAGCCTCATCTATTTGGGGACCTCGGGACCAGACACTGCCGGTTCCCTGCTCCCTCTTTGTAGAGGAAGCAGCTGAGACTCGTATCAGATGTAACTTGTTCAAGTCTCACCGGGAGTTTGTGACCAGGCTTCTGGGCCCTAGAACACTGTTCTGCCTGCGACGCTGCAGGGACCCCAGGACCCCTTCTTGGGGTCTCTATGGAGCGGGGATCGCATGCCCCCAACTAACTCTGAGCGTCTCAGGGAAGTTTTGAGGTGAATTTCCCGGAGGCCTGCCGGGCCCCTCCCCACACTGTTGTTGTTTATTTCCTGTCCTCTCCATCCGTCCCCTGCCCCGGCACACGGAGGCCTCGGGGCAACACTGGGTCCTGAGTGGCGCAGAAGGCCTGAGGTTCATGGGAAAGAAGGGCGGGTAGGTCCCCGGGCCCGCGGGGACTCAGTTCATGTATTGTCCCCTCTGCAGGCAGCCACATCCCATCCAACCATGGGCCGGGCTGGGGCCAAGAGGGGACCCACCCGAGGCTCTACAGGGAGTGATGTTCTGAGGGCAGAGGCAAGTGGGGTCTTCTGTCCCTTGGGGGCACTGAGGGAGGAGAAGAGCTTCCTGGGCCCCAGACAGCACAAAGCGGCTGCTCTGAGGCCAGCTCTGCCCACACTGTGCAGGTGGCCCTCGGTCTGTGTGCATCATGGTGACAGCCAAGTCTCCGCTGTCATCAGCTGGTGGCGTGGCCCCGGGGAGGAGCAGCTGGCACTGCGATCTGGCGCTCTGAGAGGCTCAGCTTTCACTCTGCCGCGGCTCCAGAGCTCCTCCATCCGGCCCTGGTCGCATCCGGGCCTGCAGGCTTCCGGACTCTCCACGCCTGCTGCCCCTTCCCCAGGACCACTCCTGGGGGCAGGCAGCCCCCAAAAAGGGGCCCCTGGCCTCCGCCTCCTCACCCAGCCAGGGCCTCTCTGCAGTGTCACCTGACTCTGCAGTCCCGACCCTGCTGGCCCAAGCTCCAGGGAGGCCCGGGCATTGAATCTCAGCTGATACCCATCTTCCCCTCCAGGCCCTTGGCCGGGAGCCAGGCTGCGCCCAGCATCCCCACGTTCAGGCCTAGACCACGGCCCCTGGCAGCCACCTCCCACCTCACTACCTTCTTGTTCCATGTTTATGTTATTTATTTATCTATTCACTCGTTTATTTTTGCAGGACTGGGAATCAAGCCCAGGGCTACTCTACCACTGAGCTAAGGCTCTTTCTATCTTTTCTTTTTGAGACAGGTTTTCTCACTCGGTTGCCTTGAACTTGCGATCCTCCTGCCCCAGCCTCTTGAGTACCTAGGATGACAGGCGTCTGCCACTGTGCTGTCGTCATGTATATGTTATGGAAATGTACAGACCCTGCGTGCGAGAGCAGTGGATTCCCACCAAGAAACACGCATCACCAGCGTCACATCAAGAAATGACAACCAGCTGGGCCTGGTGGCCCAGGCCTGTGATCCTAGCTACTAGGGAGGCTGAGGCAGGGGGATCATGAGGCTCTGTCTCAAAAGGTAAAAAGGACTGGGCCGTGGCACCGTGGCTCAGTGGCAGAGTGCTTGCCCAGCATGTGTGCGGCGCTGGGCACCATCCCCAGTACCTGCTGCCGGTAGGACATTAATAGAAGTGACAAGTTAGGCCTCCAGAGTATCTCGCTAAAGACGTTTGTCTTGAAGCCAGGCGTGGTGGCCCAGGCCTGGGATCCCAGCTACTCAGAAGGTGCAGGAGGAAGGTCACTGAGAGCAGGGGTTTGATAGCAGCCTGGGCACCGTAGTGAGTCCATCTCAAAATAGACATTTGCCCATTAGCCTTGGACACTCTCCCCTCCTCCCCATTAGCTGGGAAGCAGCAGCCACCAGAGCACTTTGCAAACCACATGTGGGGGTGGCCGAGGGCCCCACTGACCTCGGAGCTCTGCCCCTGGGACGCGGCTATGAGGCATTATTCTACGTTACTTAAGCCTTTTGATTTGGGGTCTTTTTGCTGTACTTCAACTTACATAACGGGGAACACTTGACTTCCGCCACTCAGAGGCAGGTCTCCTGTCTGATCTTGACGTTGGCGGGGCTGGGAGGAGCTGATTTGGGCAGGTGGGCCCCGGCCGTGAGGACAGACTTCACTCCATAGGACCTCCCTGGCTTCCTCCTGTCCTGGCTACCTTGGAGGTGAGCACTGTACCCCTACCCAGCCCCCTGCAGAAGCTCGGGTCACTCCTGAGTCAGGGCCCCCAGCCTGGCCCCTTCCCGACCTTCAACCTCACAGCAGAATTCCCAGCATGCCTTGGGTCGGGCTGGCCCAGGTCCGGACAAGCGAACCACGAAGCCAGACTTTCAGGGGCAGGGCCCAGGCTGGCCCACTCTCAGCCTCTCTTGGGCTCTCAGAGAGGGGACCTTCCAATTTAATATTTAATCAGGAAGTTGAATATTGATTCGCCAGTGGGAGGAAATGATCCCCCCTGTCCCCGTCCTGCCGGGAAACCGACTTCTGTCCTCCCCGGGCTCGGCCAGCCTGGAAGGCTCACTGACAGCCTGGCTGCTCGAGCCCCTGCCGGCCGCTCAGTGCCCCCGACAGAGGGAAGGTCCGCATCGTCCTCCTCAGTCTTGGACAAAGACCTCTGAAAACACAGTCCCCGGAAACAAGCCGAGAGACTAGCAAAGGGTCTGAGGCCGTCCCCAGGGCCGTTCCACTGAGCCTGTCCCCCCCTCTCCTCTCCCAGAACTCAGTGTAGAGCAAATGTTCCAGCTCCTTCCCCAGAGGCAGCGGCCAGGGCATCAGGCAAGGCGGACTGGGATGGGGCTGGAGGAGTCAGGCCCAGGAAGGGACAGGGGTCAGAGCCCTCAGGCTGCTGTGGGGGCTCAGGGAGGACACGGGACTCTGGGCTGCGGGACTTGGCGCGGGGAGGTGGTGAGGAGTTATGCCCCTACCCCAGGCTGGCTCTGGACTCATCCCCAGCCAGCCTTCTTGCTGCCCTGAGCTCAGAAAGCCAAGGCCTGGGTTCGAATCCTGACACGGCCACCTAGTTTCTTAGTCTCGGTTTCCCCGCATGGTAAGTGGGGGACAAAGATAACACTTTTTGAAACTAAAAAGTTATGAAAAGATAGGTAAAATGACATTGTAGTTGGAGAAATGACTGGCTTAGAATCCATTGTCTTCACAGGCCTTTCACTTGGTTCCATGCCACTTGGTTCATTTGATAGTCACAACCCTGTTAGGAGGCGGGCACCACCCAGCTTCTCCGTGCAAAAGAGAGGCCAGGCAGAGCCCTGGCCAGGGCTCAGAGACAAGGAGGGAGGCAAAGAGGATCTCTGGGTCCCCTGCCCTCCTTTGGACACCATCCCGGAGTTTCTCCCAGCCCAGATGAGGTGCAAGAATATAGCATAATGTTGGGTGGGGGCCTCTGGCGGGCTGGGGTGAGGATGCTGGGCACCTCCCAGCCTGGAGGGCAACCAGCCTTTCTCCTGTCCCCAGCCCCACCCTCCCCTCCACGTGCTCTGCTGGATCCCACCTCAATCCTTACAGCAGCTGCACCCAGAGGCCTGCATGGGGCAGGCGGGGCAGGGTGGCGCCCCCACCATCCAGGCTGCTGGATGGAACAGCCTCCTCCCCTGCCCCTGTGCTGCCCAGTTTCTCAGAGGTGGCTGCCAGGAGCATCGAGAGTTCTCCCTCCCAGTCTTGGACGGGGCCCTGCCTGGCAGGATGCGAGGAGGGTCTGGGGCCAAGGCTGCCTCCTGGATCCTATTTCCAGGACACGGTCCTCTGGGAAGGCCCGCACACTCTTGGCCGGCCTGCAGTCGAGCAGATGGGGTTGCGGCTGCCTGCTCTGGCTGCCTCTCTGGGTCAGGGTCAGGGGCCAAGGATCTCTTACTGGCACTCTCTGGGTAGAGACAGGCCAGGGCTGTCCCTTCTGGGTCCTCAGCTCTGCAGGGACAGACAGGCGCCCACATAGCTGCATGAATGCCTTGCCCCCACAGTATGATCCTGAGGCCACCTCCAGGAATGACCCCAGCAGACTCTCCCCTTCAAGATCTTGGTGGGGACAGGCCAAGAACCCAACAATCATGGACGATGAGCTGTGGGGCGGGAGGAGGGGTACTCGGGAGGCTTCCCGGAGGAGGAACAGGCACTGTGGGGAGGAACAGGCACTGGCTGGTGAAGATGGCTGAGGGGGCATCGCAAGCCACATGGCTCAAGCATAGAGCACCCACACACTCCTAGGGTGAAGTGAGGGTAGCAAAATTAAGTTTGGTGTGGCCTGGGAAGGAGGCGGGGCCTGGTCTTGGGGCCTTCGATGCCGGGCTCAGGAGCTACTCCTGCTCCGTGGCCCACGGGGGGCCATGGAAGAGCCATGCTAGACCCTAAGAGACCATCTCACCCGTCCAATATATGGTCACACGGATGACTTGTTGTATTAAAGTAAAACTGGTAATTCTAAAACATTATTAAAAGGTAAAGTGATATTGTAGTTGGAGAAATAATTGGCTTAGAATCTATTGTCTTCGTAAAATAGATAAATAAATCTCCTGCTCCTGAATCCCCGAGAGCTGGCAGCTGGCTCCTCAAGGTGTCACCCCCCATGGGCAGGTGGAGTCCAGAGGCCCCAGAACGCCTCCCCTCCCACCACTGAAGAGCAGCCCACTGTCCTGGGGCTGCTGGCAGCACCCCAGGCCTCCTGGGGCTGCTTCTCCTGCCTGGAAGGAATGCCCAGCCCTCAGAGGCCAAGCCCAGGGTGAGCCAGCTGGGGCCTGGCCCTGCAGAGTCCTCCTCTGGCTCAGACCTAGGCCACCCAGCAGGACACTATGGCGCTCCCTGGACCTCACCCAGGCTCCTGTGGGCCCCATAGACCCTCACAGGTTCCTCGCTGTGACTCCCACCAGGGGGTCTGGTATCCTCATTTAGCCCCATTTAACTTAAAACAGATTCAGGCTTATTATGGGGTGGAAATGGGAGGGGCTCAGGGACCCAACCTGGACTGTTGGTGTGCCTGGAAAACTGAGGGGGAAAAGAACTCCTCCCACCTGAAGCTCAGTGACCCCCCATCACCCGGGGGCTGACCCGCTGGAGGCCACTGTCAGCGGCTGCATGACCCTCGCGGCTTCCCGGCTGAATACGTGAAGGCACAAGGACTCCGAGGCGCTGGACATCGAGCCATGTTTATTACAATTATTCTCCTGAGTTTACAGGGGGGTCTTTCAAATTCTTCCCCTGAATCAAAAGAACTTCCTCAGCCCTGTGCCCATGAAGTGGGCAGCTGGCACAGGTCACCTGAGCAACATCCCTGGGTGAGAGAGGATGGAGCCCCCAGCCCAGCGCTGCCCCCTCAGTCCTCCCCAAAGAAACCTCCCATGCCTGGATCTGCACCTGCGCTCTCTGCCGTGGCCGCCTCTGCTCTGCCCGGGAGCTCGTCCCTCCTTCCTTGTCCCCTCTGCTCAGGTTTCTTGGAGCTCCCCTCAGGGGCCCTCAGCCCCCACTGGCTGGGCTCCCAGTGTCACCCAGGAAGTTGCTTTGCTCTTCCAGGTGGGAGGTGCACTCTTCCTGCCACGTGTCTGGACAGCCTGCCGTGCTCACCGGGCACTCCCGATGGTTCTGGAATCCTCTGTGGGCCTCTGACCCGAGCCAGGGCGCCGGGCGAGGGGGTTCCCACCAGGCTTACCCCGGCCTGGAGCAGCTGCGGGGCCTGTGGAACGTGCTCAGGCCTCAGCCTGCCCCATGCCCGGCTGTGGCTGCTGGGACCTCCCTCTCCTGCCCACCCACCTCCAGGAGAGGCGCCAGGCTGGCTCCTCACAAGTACATCTTCATGATCTCGTGTGTCGTGGGGCAGTAGCGGGCGTGGAGCTGGGCCAGCAGTGCCTTGGACGTGGCCTCGAAGCGGGTGCCCTGGCTCTTCTTGTTCCACACGTGGACAGCGTAGGTGGCATTGAGCAGCCGGGTCAGCTCCTCAGGCCTGACCTCCTCAAAGTACCTCTTCCAGCTCTGCCAGGGAACGGGGTAGAAGGCCTCCTGGGGCAGGGCGGTGACCCCGCGGCAGGTGTGGCTCTCCCCCAGGCTACGGATGGAGCACCACTTCTTGAAGACGCGCGTGAGCAGCTGGGGCCCCTGGTGGCCCCATATCCAGCCGTTGTAGTGGGCCACGAAGTCCCGCATGCACAGAGCCAGGAACTCGTGCTGCCGCTCGAAGGCCAAGAAGGCCCCGTTGAGGACGTAGCGGGACTGGGTGCCCAGCACGTTGGTCAGGTTCCTTAGGTTCTTGAGGACGATGAAGTCCGTGTCCAGGTAGATGCCGCCGAACTTCCAGAGCAGCGCGATCCTGGAGGCGTCCGAGAGCACGGGCAGCAGGTAGGGCTCCCAGCGCCGCCGCACGGCCCGGTACCAGGCTGCCAGCGGCGTGGCCCGGAACAGCTCCTCCAGGTCCAGCGGGAGCAGCTGCACGTTGGGGAAGCAGCCCAGAAGCGAGAGGCCCAGGTGCCGGGGCAGGGGCGCATGGCCACGGGGAAGCCCCTTCATCAGGACCACCACCTGGGACTCGGGGTGGGTCCTGGCGGCCGACTCCACGGAGCACATGAACAGGAAGTTGGGGTTGGTCCGGTCTGAGGTCTCCAGGAAGAAGATGTTGCCTGGCGGGGGGGTGCTGGAGGACGGGGCTGGGGGCGTGAGTGGGGGGCAGGGGATGTCCACAGGCAGGCTATAGAGCTGCCCTTGGTCCTTGGGCTCTCCCACAACATGCCAGTAGATCATGACAGAGACAAAAAACGTGAACTTGAAGCCGATGATGAACAGGGTGCAGACCCGCTGCCTGGGGGTGCCCCGGAGGAGCCGCAGCAGGCAGTCAGAGGGCTTGGGCATGGTCTCCCCGATCACACAAGGAGCCTCCCGTGGGAACTGGCTGGTCTGCAAGAGATGAGCACCATCATTCAGGCAGGCCACGCGCATCCCCGACCCGCCAGAGAAAGGCTTCCTGCGGCCGTCAGCCCCAGCAAGGCCAGTTTCCAAGCCCAGCGTCGGGGCGGATCCCAGCCACAGGCAGCTCACCTGGGTTGGGAGCAGTGGACCACAGACTGGCTCTCTGTAACAAACCCGTGACCCCGGAGGATGGGGCCAGTGTCACCTCTGGTGTGTAGCCATGCAAGGACTCTCAGAAGTGATGGCCTAGCTACCCGACACACAGGCCTCTGCCTGTCTCCCTGGGCCTGCTGGGGTGGGCAGCCTGTCCTGTGAGAGCCAGCTCAGGCTGCCCGTAGATGCATGACCAGGGCAGATCCCCACAGGCCTCGTGGATGCTGAGCGTGAAGATAGCAGCTCAGGTGACAGCCTGTGACCTTTACTGGTACTACTGCCTCTGGACCCCCAGTCTTCCCTGGTGACCTTCATATAGCCAGTTGCTGAAACAAGTGGCTGGGAGAACAAGACAGGCTTGAGCCCTGTTCCCCAGGGCAGGGCGGGGTGAGCACCTGGGAGGCACAGGGCGCCCAATCCTGCCTGAGCTGGCAGTGAGACCTGGGTAAGTCACTGAACTCGGAGCCTCGGTCTGCAGGACAGGAGCACTGGAGGCCACTGGAGAGTCACATTCCTTTATTCATTCAGTAGACACGAATCTTCCCCTACAGGCCAAGTGACTTCTTCCATGTGGGGGCCATGCTCATCTCTGTCTTCCAGATGAGGAAAGGGAGGACGAGACTCTCCGAACCTCACCTGGAACCCCAGAGCCACAAGTGGCAAGGCTGGGGATCATGAGCTCACAGCTGTACCACCTGCCTGGAGAGGGCACGGGAAGGTGCCCAGTGTGTCAGAGGAACTTGGCCACAGTGCCCTGTTCCATATTCACTACTAACAGCAGCTGACCTCCTTATTCCACACCACGTTTACAACCCTTGGAAAGTCCCAGGAACATCTGCATCATTTTTCTTTAAGAGCTAAGAAACATGGGCACAAAGGGGTAGAGAGATGGCTCAAGCTGGGTGCTAAGAGGAGCTGGGAATCCGCTCCCTCCCAGGACAACTGGAAACTTTAAGTGGCTGCCCCACCGCTTGAGGGCGTTGCTGGGAGCCTGGGGCTTGAGCAAGAGGCTGGACTCCCTGGGGTGGAGGGCAGGGAAGCTCGACCACTTCTCTGGTTGCAACTGACCAGCCTGGGCAGCCCACTGCAGAGAGGCGGGGATCTGCGCAGTCTGCAGGCCTCCTGGAGACATGCCCGGCTCAGCAGCTGGCCTTCTCCGACAACGGGACCGTGGCCTTTCCACACACTCTTGACACCTGCACGTTCATCTGCAAAAGATGGCAAGAGACAGAATGAGGCGGGCTGCAGGCTGTCTGTTCCCTTGCTCAGCCCTGCGGGGAACGCTTGCAGGGTCAGGCCCTGTGCTGCGCCTGGGAGCAGGAAGGAATTGGAAAGAGGCTCCCCTGCAGGAGCTCTGGGCCTCGGGGGGGGGGGGACATTTGGACGGAGCACCAGGGTGAAGAGGCAGAGTGTGTTGGATGGAGGAGGCAGAGGCAGGTCTGCAGCTCCACAAGACCCACGGCACAAGAGTGGAGTGTGGGGGACCCTCTCTCCTCAGTGCCCAGCAGGGCGCCAGCACACGGTATGCACAAAGGAAGTCAGTTCACTGGCTCATCATCTCGCGCTCTCATTGACTGGCTCACACCTGGCAGCCAGAGAGATGCTTTAGAAGTCAGAGCTGGGCGCAGGGGCCAAGGGCAGAGGATCACTTGAGCTCAAGAGTTGGAGATCAGCCTGGGCAAGGCAGCCAGAGCTCATCTCAAGAAGCCAGAGTCAGCCCGGCACTGTGGCGCCCGCCTGTAATCCCAGCAGCTTGGGAGGCTGAGGTAGGAGGATCAAGAGTTCAAAGCCAGCTTCAGCAATGATGAGGCGCTAAGCAACTCAATGAGACCCTGTCTCTAATAAAATACAAAATAGGGCCGGGGATGTGGCTCAGTGGTAGAGCGCTCGCCTTGCACGTGTGAGGCACTGGGTTCAATCCTCAGCACCACAGAAAAATAAAGTGTTTTGTCCAACTAAAAAAATTAAAAAAAAAAAAAAAGTAACAAAACAGGGCTGGGATGTGGCTCAGTGGTTGAGTGACCCCGAGTTCAATCTCCAGTACAAAAAAAAAAAAAAAAAAGAAGAAGCCAGAGTCAGGCCCCACGTCATTCCTCGGCAAGGGCCGTGGGTGGTGCTGGAGGCCCATCACCAGGCCCTGCGCGTGCTCCACACCCCCCGACCTCAAGTCCCACCTCTGCTCTAGCCACACGGGGCCTCCGGCTCTGACTCAGGTCTCACGCAGCCAGCCACCACCATGGGGCCCTGGCACCTGCCACTTCCCAGCTCAGAAAGCTCTCTCCACAAGTGCTCACATGGCTTTTCTCAGATCTTCACCCCCAACTCATCTCCTCACCGAGTCCCACCCTAAAATCCCAAGGCTGCCATCTGAGAGCCCTGCTGCTCCGGGTGCTCCTGACCCGCGGCCCCCTCTCTTCCTTGTTTCGTCCCTGTGCTTGGAACAGGGCTCCATGGGGGCAGGTGTGCTGGGTCCAGGACTGTGCCTGGATCTCGAGGTAGACTCCACAAGGGCCAGGGCGGGAAGGCTGGGGCGCAGCTCGGGGCGCAGCACCCACGGAGCACGCCGAGGCCCGGGTTCCATGGAGAGCGAGTCGATGGACAGGGTGGACCAGGGGGCGAGTGAACAGGGAACCGTGAGAAGAGCGGCGCCAGAGCCCAGAGAACCGCTGGGACCCCACAGGTGGTAAACCAAGACTGTGCCCACTTCCCGTCTTGTTCCTGCAGGGAGGGAGGCTAGTTTGGTCCTGAGCATTTTTAACCTAATGTGGGCCACACTGCTAGGTGGGACAGACAGGTGGACGGACAGCCAAGAAGCCTCAAGCAAGGCCTGGCTGCTTGGGACCCTCGTGCCAGAAGGATCTGAGTCCACCGCAGGGTGGGCGGGGGCTAGGTCTGACATGGGGACAGGAAATGCTGCCCGCACCCTCGCCGGACCATGGCTGGGGGTGCCAGGCTCGGGTGGCACCATATATGGTGCCGGAGCCCGTGACCCAGGAATAGAAGCTGTGTATGGGGCCAAGTTGGCCACAGCCCAATACCCGAGTGACCTCAGGCTCAAAGCATGCTCCTGGTCCCCTAAATGGGCTTTGCAGCTGTGGCACAAGTCCTGGTCCTCGTCAACCAGGCCTGGAACACCCCTGCCACCTCCTCCTGCCTCCAAGCTTCCGCCCTGTGGCCAGCAAGCGAGTTAACCTTGTCACTTTGGGCCCTTCCGCGGTTTCCTGTTGGGAGGTCCCCCACTCCCATGATTCATCTTAGGTAAGAGCCAAGGGTGAGCAGAGCGAGGCGGTGGACACGGCCTGGACCACCGCGGGGAGTGTGGACACCGGGGCCAGGCCCCAGCACAGGGAGACGCTTTCTAAGCTGGCGGTCAGCACCCCTCAGGGCCCACATCCATGTCTGCTTCCCCAGGAAGAGCCCCTCTGGCCCTCTCTGGGCTCCCGTGTCCAGCCTAGCTCAGGCCAGCCCTGGCTGACCGTGGCCCAAAAGCAGAGTCATGGGGATGGTCAGACCCGGTCCACAGCAAGCCCCACGAACCCGGCCTCCACGCTGAGTGGCTCCCCGAGTGCCATCGCTGGGCCCTTGGAGAGCCAGATGTCCTGATGGGGACATGGAGAGGGAAGGGGACTCAGTCAGGCAAGGGAAGAGCAGGGCCTCGGGCCTCAGTCCGGGGCCTCCACAGCTCCCTCTGCTCCCTGCAGGCAGCGTCTGCACTTTCCTAACCTTCTGGAGGGACGCGAATCCCCCCGGAGTCTCCATCCAGCAAAGGGAGAGGAGAGATGGCAGCCAGTTCTTAGTCAGGCTCCATGTCAACCTCCTGTGGCTGCCAAACAGATGGCCACAGACGCGGTGGCTTGACACTGGCATTCTCTCACAGTGCCAGAGGGCAGGAGTCCAGCGTCAAGGTATCCGCAGGACGGCGTTCTCTTCTAGGCCCCAGAAGGACCCTTCCTGCCTCTTTTGGCCCCTGTTGGCTCCGGGCATGGCGGGGCCTGAGGCTGCCCTGAGCCAGCTGTGCCGCCTTCTCACCCCCTTGTCCAGCGTCCCCTCTGTCTCTTTCGACACTCGCCGTCAGATTCACAGCCCGGCTGGGTAATCAGGACGAGTCTCTCATCTCAGGACCCTTAATCACCTCCGCAAAGACGGCTTCCCACCGAGGTCACACTCGCAGATGAAGCCTCTGTCGGTCCCACCATGCTCGGCCAGCACACTCCTCTGCCCTGGAACCACCCTGAGAAGGGAGACGGTCTGTCTGCAAGTCCCAGGTGGAGAAGCCGAGGCTGCGGCAGAGAGCGACTTCCTCACGTCACAAAGGATCAGAGGCACAGTGGGGATGAGGACCCCGGGCCTGACCTGGAGCCCAGGGCTGCGTCCCTCTCCGTGCACAGATGTCTGCAGTCATGGCTTCACGGGGCCCCTTCTCAGAGGGGCCCTCCTTGGCCACTTGGCCTGAGTGGCCACCCTCCGCCCCCTTACTTCTGGTCACTTCGTGGGGTGGAAGCAGAATGAGACCAGGGGAGCCATGTGTGGGGACTGGGAGTGTCCTGGGGACTGTGAGGGTGAGGGCGCAGGACAGGCACAGGGAGACCTGGGCCCAGATGGCCCCACTCACAGCAGCCCCTCAAGGGACGGCAGTGAGGGCCACGCACTGGGAGCCTTTCTCTGACAGGATGCCCAGGGGGTTTCTTTGTGCAGGATCTAGCAAGGGGCCGGGAGGGAGGGACACTCAGGGAGCATGACCCTGTGGCCCTCTTACGCCCAAGGCCAGCAGCATGGCTGCGAGGCCAGGATGCAGCACGGGGCCTGGCCTGGCCCCTCCCTCTTTATCAGGACCCCCCAAATCTCAAGATTGGACAGAGCACACGATCCCGACCCCACAGTCACCCAGAGTCCCCAGGCCACAGGCTTCACAGTTTCCCTTCAGATCAGGACTTGGTGTGGGCAGCCTGGGGGACAAGGACCCTGCTGACACTCCTGGGTTCCCCTCCCAGCCCTGCCACATGCCAGCGGGACAGGTCACCTCCCTGAGCCTCGAGCTCCTCACCCATGGAGAGGGGAGAGGGTGTACCCAGGCCCAGGCCGCCGGCTGCTGTGGGATTCAGTCTGGGGAGGGTCTCAGCCAGGCCCGGAGCTGAGGCTCCTAAACCACCTTCTCTGCCGTCCTTGCTTCCAGGGCCCCACCCCCTTGGGCCCATGTGGCCTTGATCTCCACTGACAGGGCAGCTCTCTGGGGACACAGCAAGGTGGGCACCCTCTGTGGCAGCACAAAGTGTCCGAGGTGACGTGCCAGTGTCCTCCAGCAGAGACAGGCTGGTCTAGGTTTTCCCGCCGCGTCCACCCTTCCTTCTCGGTTGACAACACCCGGTTCCACCCCCGACACTGACCCCACTCGGGCTTGCAGAACGGACACTCAGTTCAGGTCTGGCTGATGACTGCATTCCCCTGGCCACAGTGATAAGGTCAGGGAGGGACATCACCCAGGCCAGGCCAAGCAGAGGCACACGCCTTCTCATGGGGTCACTGAGCTGTGAGCCAGAATCAGGGACCTGCCAGGGTGAAGCTGGCCCCACGTCAAGCGTTGCCAACAGCTGGAGAGAAAGAGATCGGGTGGCTTGTCTTTGCACCTGAGCCCCACTGGACCTGAAGCCCGATCGCTCCTGGGCTAGTCCTGTCAGTAGAACATTCTCCTCCTCAGTTTGAGCCAATGTGCACTGGATTTCCCCTCTCACAATCGTGAGTAATTTTACACCCACAGGAATAGCAAGGACAGGGTCTCCTCCAGGGGCCACGTTCCAGGAACTGGACGCTTGAGGTAAAAGAGTGGTCAAGGGCCACTTTCATTGGCCCATAAAGCGTGATTTCTTTTTACCAAGGACACTTTATCTGCGAGGCAGCACCCCAGGCTCTGGGCTTGGACTCAGCCTGGCTTTGAGTCCAGCAGAGCCAGCTGCTAGCGGGTGCTGACCAACGCCCCCTGCCAAACGCGGACAATCACGGTGTCCTGGCAGAGCCCCAGGAGGCTTCGCGAGCTGCCTGGTAAACAGTGCCCAGGTGGGCACAAGCCCACGCCAGGCCTCTGCTCTTACAGAGCTCAGCAAGAGCCTGGGCTGCTGGGGACACGTGGGTCGGGGAGGACCTGGGATTTCACAAACACAAGGCAGAAGGGTGGGGGCACTCTGATGACCACGCCTTCCTGTCCTGAAGCACAAGGCGCTGGCCAATCACTACAGTTCATGTCCAGCTCGGAGAGCAAGGCGGTCTTCAGTGGAGGCTACCCCTGGGGTTGAGTCACACTCACCTGTCCCTTGTCATCCTTTATGGACAGAAAGAACAGTGTCCCCCCAAATAAAAGCTCACCTCCGAATGTGCTTCCCTCTCTCGTCAGCCTCTAGAGACTTTCTCTTGCTCTCCCTTTTGGGGAGCCTGAGGCCGAGGGCCGGGGAAAGCCGTCCTGAAGCCTGTGTGAAGGTAATCTGTGTCTGTGTTTATTTTGCATCACCCCTAATTCAGCGAGCGACCTTAGTTCAGCACCTGCGCTGGACGCGGGTGGCGCAGAAGCTCTTGGGGGCTCCCGGGAGCCAAGGCTACACCAAACCAGAGACGACCTGGTCTAACCTGCCACTGAGGAGGCTGCAGGCGGGAGCGGCAGTGTCTGGCCTCCACGGAGAACTGGTGGCGGCTGGCCTAGAACCTGGCTCTCAGGTCAGCACTGCGTGACCCGCCGTTGGAGCTGCGCACACCCCACACCTCCAGCCACGACTCTGCCCACAGGACCCAGCTCAGAGGCGGTGGGGGACTGGCTCATGGCCTCCATCCCTCACCTGTGCAAGTGGAGACCGGCTCTGCCTGACCACTGTGTCCCCTTTACCTGCTCCCATGGGAGAGGGGACTGGAGGTCTAGGCCAACGCACGTGGGAGAGGGGCCCTGGGTGGAGCGAGGCCCTGAGAGAGCACACACAGGAGCTGGTGGGAGACAGCACGGATGGGCCCTTCTCGGAGCCTTCCCCAAGTCCAGGGGAGAGGAGGCTCAAAAATAAATGATCGAGGGCTGGGGCTGCAGCTCCCTGGCAGAGCGCTTGCCTAGCACGTGTGAGGCAGGGTTCAAAGTCTCAGCACCAGATAAAACAAATAAATAAAGGTATTGTGTCCATCTACAACTGAAAAAAAAAAAAAAAAGAAAAGAAAATGAAAAACCAAACGATCGAGCCGTGTGTGGAGCTGCACACCTGTAACCTCAGTGACTTGGGAGGCTGAGGCAGGAGGATGGCAAGTTCAAGGTCAGCCTCAGCAACTTAGCAAGACCCTAAGCAATTCTGTGAGACCCTGCCTCAAAAATAAAAAGGGCTGGGGACGTGGCTCAGTGACAGAGTGCCCCGGGGTTCAATCCCCAGTAACAACAACAGAAGAGTAAATGATGGAAACTTCTGCTGACTCTGTCAACCAGCCGTCACTCGAGACCTTTGCACTCCACCCCAGTGCCCTCCTGTTCTTCTCTCCCCAGGGCTCCCTGTCCCTCTGGACCTCCCCCTGCTGCCCTTCTAGACGGGTTCCACCCACATTTCCCTTCCTCTTGGCAAGGGCAAGCATTGTTCATGGGATAAGTCACTGAGCAGGGACCCAGGCTTCCAGAAACACAAGGATCTCAGAAAGAAGTCCCGGGACCAGGAAAGACGGCAGCCTCCAGAGTCCCAATCCAGGCGCTCCGACAGTGGCCCCGCTACTCATTGGCCATCTCTGTCCCTGGGGCTTAGTGTTTTTTCTCCATAGAGATAAGGGGTAGGTTCTGGTCTCACAGCCCTGGTTCTCCTGGGTGGGAAAATCAACTCCCAGAGTTTCCAAATGCCACTTGGAGGGTCTGCTGTCCTGTTTCCAACCCACCTGCCCACCCACAATCTTTTAGGGCATGAATAGACTATTTCTACTTAAGAAGTAAGAGTGGGGGCTGGGGTGGGCTCAGCAGCAAAGCGCTTGCCTAGCATGTGTGAGGCACTGGGATCGATCACATGAAATAAAGAAAGAAAGAAAGGTTCATCAACATCTAAAAAATATTAAAAAAAAAAAAAAGAGTGGCAACTCGTGGAAGTGACAACCTGTAACAAGGGCTGTTTCCGAGCAGCGGTTACAAAGTGTGCTTGCTCCAAGGCCTTTAAGGAGCTCCAACCACAAAGTCAAGCACAGAGGGCTTGCTCTGTGGGTAGCTCAGACAGAAAATGCGGGGTGTGAAGACTTGTTTCCAGTACGAATACCGGCTGGGCAACGCAGGGAGAACCTGCCGCAAACCAAAAACCCTGGAAAAAGTAATCCCAGCCACGAGGAAAGAACAGAAAATCATGATACCAGTGCTGGAGATGAGTCGGGCAAATTGAAAGGTATCCGATGAGGACCCTAGTGAGAACTGATAGATCTCAAGGGAAAAAAAAAATGCAGAAGACCAAGCCATCTCCTAGACCAGACTGCAGGGAGCACCCAGGAGAACTGACTCCATGATCTGAGCAGCAGCAGCGCCCGTCTGCGGTCCCGGCTACTTGGGAGGCTTGGGAAGGAGGATCGCTCCGGCCAGGAGTTTGAGGCTAGTCTGCGCAACACCGAGACCCCATCTCAAAAAAGGAAAGAGCGCAGCGGGCAGGGAGGTATGGACAAAATCAAACAGGTAATCAGACATAAAAGAATCCAAGAAGGAAAAAATAATAACAACAAGATGGATCCAGGAACTCTGTCCAAGAGAACCAACACACGCACAACTGGAGACCCTGGAGCAACTGACAGAACCAACGTTCACAATTATAACTCAGGAAAATCTCCCTGAAATGAGACCTGATTTTATGAGTCAAAGGAGGACACCACGTACTAGCAAAAACAGGGACGCCAAGTGGCACATCCCCAACCGTGTAGCACCCTCACTGGACTTTAAAGATACGAGACAAAAAGATGGGGTCATCATGACACCAAGAGAAGGAGACTGCCTCAGGCTGCTGGACAGAGAGCCAGGGACAGGTCCTCCAGGTCCCCAAGGAGAGGAAGGCTGAGCCAGAGATTCAGCCATTCTGTTCCCGGCCCGGAGGGTTGAGTGCCCACAGTTTGGAGATGCGGGGGCCTGGGCCACCTGGACCACATCACTCCCACGAGCCCCGGGGAAAACAGAGGGACAGGCTTGGGCAAAGGCACTGGGGGTATTTCACTCCAGATCAAGAAGGTGGGGGACAGTAGCAATGAGGATGACAGAAGAGGAGGAGGACGTTACAGTCCATGTAGAAATGACACGGCCAAGACCAGACTGGCAGGGGACGGTGGGGACGGCGGGGACGGCAGGGACAGCAACAAGCTGATCACTGTGTCCTATTTAACTGCTGGGACAAAAGCTGAAAAAGCCACCAGTGGACATTTAGGCACCTTTAAGGTGACCACAGTGAGGGGTATTGCCACCGTATTGAATTTGATACACCAGCGTTTATAAGATGCATTGTTACATTAGGTGACACTAAAAAGTTGAAAATGCTGCCAATTACACCAGGACACTTTGGTTTACAATGTAGAATTTAAAAAAAAATTTTTTTTTAGTTACAGTTGGGCACAATACCTTTATTTTATTTTATGTGGTGCTGAGGATCGAACCCAGCACCTCGCACGTGCTAGGTGAGCGCTCTACCACTGAGCTACAGCCCCACGTAGAATTTTTTTTTAAATGTTTATTTTTTAGTGGTAGTTGGACATAATACCTTTATTTTATTTATTTATTTTTATATGGTGCTGAGAATCGAACCCAGGACCTCGCATGTGGGAGGTCAGTGCTCTACCGCTGAGCCACAACCCCAGTCCCTAGAATTTTTATTTAGAAAGAAAAAATTTTTTTTTTCTTCTCCAGAGTGCTGGGTCTCCAGGAGGCTGGACGGACACTGTCCCCTAAGCCGAAGCCTGATTCCTCTGAATGACTTTGGCTCAGGTGGGGGCATCCACCGCCACCTCCCACAGCAGCAAGTGCCTGGGTAATCAGCAGTGGCTCCCTCCCGGCCCCAGGACTATGGCCCAAGCTGCAGATACCCTCCTCCCCCCGGCATTGCATGCGTGGGCAAGGGTGCCATCCTGAAGGCTGCCAGACACAGCTCCCAAGGGGTGAGGGTAGAAACACCCACCCCTACAGAACCTCTCAACAGAGCAGCTAAAATGAGACCCGGCAAGAGAAAGGCAGCAGGCAGCAAGAGACACAAGTGTTAGTCACAGAAGAAAAATCAAGACATGTTGAAAGAGAGGGAGCTGGGATCAGTACAGACCCAGATACAAACATAACAGTCACCACTAAAACAAAATGCTGGAGAGACCAAAGACAGCTGCCAATAAATATAAAGAGGATGAACTCGCCTGTATTTAAGAAGAAAAAGTGTGTTTCTTGTTTTTTTTTTTTTTTGGGGGGGGGTTGGTGCTGGGAATCGAACCTAGGGCACATTATTACTGAGCTATACCCCCAGCCCTTTTTATGTTTTGAGACAGGGTCTCCCTAAATCACCCAGGTTGGCCTTGAACTTGTGATCCTCCTGCCTCAGCCTCCAAGATGTTTAGATTAGATTCCAAGCAAAACCCAATTTGATGCTGCATTCAAATGAAGTGATTTAGAATGGTTCAAAGTAAGAGCAAGAGCAAAGGTGTGTAGACAAAAACAAACTGGGTTGGGTCGGTGACACTCGCCTGTAATCCCAGCAGCTTGGGAGGCTGAGGCAGCCTCAGCAACTTAGTGAGGCCTAAGCACCCTGTCTTTAAGGGCCAGGCAGTCAGGGTCATGGTCCCAATTAAGGTCGGGCCTTTTTCAAATGTAAAGACCACGAGGCCCACTGGTGAGAACATTCTAGCAACTCCTTTAGGAAATGGAAGGTGGGGGTGAAACCCAAAGGGAGTTATAGGCAGGATTAAAACTCAAAGTCTCTGGGACACAGCCAATGCCCAGATACTTTCCCAATACCTGTTTAACATAGATTTGAATCAATGCTCAAATGCAAATGCTCTCCGGGTTTTCGGCTTAGGGGACAGTGTCCCACCCTGGGGGAGTTCCCTCTCTCTTAAATAAAACCCACTCAGTTCACTCTTGCCTTTTGTTATTACTCATGGATTTTACTCATGGATTTCATTCTTCAAGTTTACAGACAAGAACCCAGAGGGAAACTGGCAAACCCAGAGTGAGTCTCATCTCACACTCTGGTTTCTGCAGCAATTTTGAAGAAGAAAGTCCAGGGGCTCCAAGATACACAGAATAAAGCACACAAGGGGAATGTTCCCCTCACTTCTCACAGTCTAAGAAACATTAAAGAGAACAAACCTAAATGAGAATCCAGAAGACCTCATTAAAACAATCACTGAGATACCACAGTATTTCAAACCCTCTATCCCAATAATAGAGAATGTACTTTCTTTTCAAGATTTGAGAAAAGGGATCATTCATGACAATTGGCTACATACCAGTCCACAAAGAAAAATCTCAATAACAAAATATGTTTTTAAAAAAACATATAATCACAAGAGTATAATTAGTTTAAAAATCAGGAAAAAAAAATTTTTTTAAATACCTTGGGTAACTTTTAGATCACAAAGAAAATACAACTGAATTTGTGGTATGCCTATAAAATAAGAATACTCAAAATACTACGTAGCCAGGCACAGTGGTGCACACCTGTAATCCCAGTGATTCAGGAGATTGAGACAGAGGATTGCAAGTTCAAGGCCAGCCTCAGCAATTTGCAAGACCCTAAGCAACTTAGTGAGACCCTGTCTCAAAAACAACGAAACAAAGCAGTAAAAGGCAAAGCTCAGTGGTTAAGCACCCCTGAGTTCAATTCATGGTAGCAAAAAAGAAACACTATAAACTATGTAACCAAATCTATAGGCTACAACTACAAGAATAATAATCAGAAGAATATTTTGTATCCATACATGTAAACCAAACAGAAAGGATAAAGATAAATAAATAAAGTACAGCCTAAAAATGTTAGAAAAAGAACCATAAAATAAACAGAAATAATTAATAAGGATTAAAGCAGAAATAAGCTTGGCATGGTAGTGCACACCTATAATTTCAGTGACTCTAGAGGCTGAGGCAAGAGGTTCACAAGTTCAAAGCCAGCCTGGGCAAAAGCAAGACCACCCCCCTCCAAAATAAAAAAAATAAAAAGGGGTGGAATTGTAGCTCAGTGGTGGAATCCCCCTGTGTTAAATCCCAAGTACTTCAATAAATAAATATTTTTAAAAAGAAAGAAAGAAATGCCAAATGAAAAAATAACCAAAGAGCAGTGAATTTTTTTAAAAAATAAAATACTACTTTCTAAGGGCTGGGGTTGTGGCTCAATGGTATGGTGCTTGCCTAGCACATGCGAGGCCCTGGTTCAATCCTCAGCACCACGTAAAAATAAATAAATAAAATCAAGGTATTGTGTCGAACTTAAAAAAAAAAAAAAGACATTTAAATTAAAATAGTACTTTCCAAATAAAATGTAAAACCTGAATAAAATAATTTTTAGACAAATGAAATAAATTCATCAAAATTGATCTCCAAAGAGATCACACACAGGCTGAGGTCTATTTAAGAAATATTTTTGGGGGCTGGGGATGTGGCTCAAGCAGTAGCGCGCTCGCCTGCCATGCGTGCGGCCCGGGTTCGATCCTCAGCACCACATACAAACAAAGATGTTGTGTCCGCCAAAAACTAAAAAATAAATATTAAAAAAATATATATATTTTATTGGTAAGAAAAAAATACAACTGGGCTGGGCGCAGTGGCACAAGCCCGTAATGCCAGCAGCTGGGGAGGCTGAGGCAGGAGGATCACAGTGTCAGCAAAGTCGAGGTCCTGAGCAATTCAGTGAGACTCTGTCTCTACATAAAATACAAAACAGGGCTAAGGATGTGGCTCAGTGGTCGAGTGCCCCTGATTTCAATCCCTGGTCCCAACCCCCTAAAAAAAATAATAAATTGTAGAAGAGCCACCATTACTAAAGAAAAGCATCAGGGCAAAACCTTTTTTAAATTAATTTATTTGTTTTTTGGGCACTGGGGATTGAACGCAGGGCTGCTCTACCACGGAGCCACATCTCCAGCCCTTTTAATTTTTTTGAGACAGGGTCTTGCTAAATTGCTAGAGGCTGGCTGTAAGGATGACCTTGACCTAAGAAGGGCTTTAGCTTAAGTAACTCCATTTTGAAATAAAAGTGCAGTCCCCACCAGGCACGCCTATGGAGCCCTCCAATAGGGTCACCATCGTAGCCTGGTAAAATAAGTCACTTGCCATTTGCCTTCACGCTGATAAAGGCTAAAGGTGAGAGATCAGGGCAGAGACCACCAGACCAGATGGCTTGGCCTCAGAACGAAAGACCTCACTGAGAAACCCAGTAACAGCTGATAGGGATTGAAAGGGGGGTCAGAAGCCCCCAAATTTAGCATAAAGGATGGAGCAAATGAACAGACATTCAGCCAGCCGTCCCTGATGCCCACAAGCCTGAGAGCCTGGTGAGGACCTGGGATGACATCCCAGCTCTTCTCATCTGCCTGATCCTCTGCATGGTCCTCGCCACCCTCAAACTCTGCAGCAGCCTCCGACTCTGGTGAGACAAGGACTTCCCCTTAGGACCACCTCCTCAGCCAACCGTCAGCTCCACCCCAGGAGAACCGGCCAGGTCGGTTCCCACCCTGGTCGCTGCGGTCTCGCTGCAGTCTGAGTGAGGGTGCAGCTGCTGGACTTCTTCAGGCTTTAAACCTGGCACTGGAGCTCAGCACGCGGAGGGAATGTCTGCACAGGCCTGTCATGGCCAAGTGTGTTTGCAGTGCTTAGCGTTAACTTAGAATTGTTTGCTTTGAATGGTGTCTATTGCAGTGCCCAGGATTAAGGATTGTCATTCCTTGATTAAGAACCTATAGAGTGAAATTGTGTTGAGTGATCTGAGTAAATAAAGCACTGAAAAGGGCAGAAGCTCGTGGACATGCTTTCTCTCTCCCCTCCACTGCAGACGTCCTGCTTTTGCCCATCCCGACCCTGGCCTTGAACCACTGATCCTCTGCCTTTGCCTCCCTGGGATTGCAGGCACCTACCACAAGGCCAACTGGGCAGACATTTAAATTTTTTTTTTTTTTTGGTAGATGTAGAGGGATAAAATACCTTTATTTTATTTATTTATTTATTTTTATGTGGTGCCAAGGATCAAACCCGGGCCTCACACGTGCAAAGCAAATGCTCTGCCACGAGCTCCAGCTCCAGCCTTGAGCAAGACATTTTTAGGAGGAATTCTCCAGACTCTTAAATAACACAGAAAATTTAAACTTCTCTGTAACAAAATATAGGAAGGAAATTTTTTCTAAAAAATTCTAAGTACAGTAGGGATACCAAAACCTGACAAAGACTGTACCAAATACTCTATTTTTCAATTTTTGTTTTGTTTTGTTTTGTTTTTTAAAGAGAGAGAGATGAGAGAAAAAGAGAGAGAGAGAGAGAGAGAGAGAGAGAGAATTTTTTAATATTTATTTATCTTAGTTCTCGGCGGACACAACATCTTTGTTTGTATGTGGCGCTGAGGATTGAACCCGGGCCGCACACATGCCAGGTGAGCGTGCTACCGCTTGAGCCACATCCCCAGCCCCAATTTTTCAATTTTTGAAATGAATATTATTATAAATACCCTAAATAAAATATAAGCAATGCAGCTCAGGAGTAGAGCACTTGCCTAGCATGCAGGAGACCCTTGGGTTCAATCCCAAGCACTGCAGATAAAACAAACAAAACCAAGCAAACAGGATTCAGCAGAATGACATGTGAGAGGAAAAAAACATCCAATCCAAATGGGGTTTATTCCAGGATGGTTTGGTATTAGGAACTCATTAACATAATTAATCAGCCTAATAGATCTAAGTAGAAAAATCATCTGAATAAAATCAACAACATTTTCTTTTGTTAACTTAGAAATTAATGAACATTTCCTTAACAAAGTTACACAGAACAACACAAAGGTCAGAAGCCAGATTCACACACAGGGGCGAGATCAATCTGGGGTCAGGAAAAAGCAAGACTCCACCCCTGACCACTGTGCTGAATGCACTCACCAAAGCCACTTGACACCAGGGAGAAATCAGAGGCAAACTCTGGAAGAGAAATAGTTAAAGCTGCTCTGTTCTTGCCTGGGGCGCAGTGCCTGTAATCTCAGAGACTTGGGAAGCTAAGGCAGGAGGATCACAAGTTCAAAGCCAGCCTCAGCAACTTAGTGAGGCCTTGTCTCAAAATAAAAATTTTAAAGGGCTGGGGATGTGATTCAATAGTTAAGTGCCCCTGGGTTCAATCCCAGGTACAAAAGAAAGAAAGAAAGAAAGAAAGAAAAAAGTCAACAAAAGGTGTTTGAAATCTATGTGAGAAAATTCTTAAAAAGTAAACTTGAACAAAGGGAAAGACAAACTGTACTTCTGGACAGAAGGCTCAGCTCTGAGCCAATTTTCTGAGCCAATTTATAAATCATATGTGATTGTGAAGTTAGACAATTGAGTATAAAGTTGATATAGAAAAATAAACAGGCAAGAATCTACAGAGACTCTGAGGAGGAAGGAGCGGCCGGCCCTGGCGATACGAAAACACCCCTATAAAGTTTCAATGACTTAAGCCACACAGCCTTGGCACATGATCAGAACACAGACCAACGAAGCAGGAGAACTCACAGAAGCGATAGGGCGCATTCAGGAACAAAGGAAGCAGCTCTCAGACCAGAAGGATAAAATGGGCCTTTGAACATGAGGTCTTGGGCCACTGGGATAGCCCCGCTCACACCTCAGAACCTGCCCCAGGATCAACTCCAAATGTAAACACTAAAACCCATAAAAGTGTAGAACAAAACATGAGAGAAACTTGTTTATAACTTTGGGGTTGGGAACGTTTTGTTAATTTGGCCATAAATTCAGAAGCCATAAAAGAAAAGATGAATGGATATGACCACTGGAAACGAACAAGAGTCTCTACACTCCCCAGACCCCAAACAACTGCCGTTCAGTGAGACGCCTCCAGAGCTCCGGCAGGACTCAGGGACAGGTGCACCTGGAGCACAGAGGGCTGATTTTCCTAATGTACAAAGAGTTCCCAAGAAATTCAAGAGAAAAAGACCAATCCCCCCAGAAGAAAATGCGCAAAGGAGGAATCACAGACATGCAAAATGCAACTCTTAAATAAGTGAGCAAGACCAAGGATCTTTATAAGTCAGAGAGATGCAAATGGAAGGCTGAGATAGCATCTCTCGCCTATCTGATGGGCAAAAACCCCAGCACTTGCCAACACATTCTTCTGGCAAGGCCAAGGGCAAGAAGCCATCATGTGGTGGGCAGGCCACAGGGTGCCACTCAGCAGAGGAGGGCAGCTGACCCTCCACCAAAATTACACAGGCACTTCCTCCAGCAGTGAACCCTCCCATGCTGGGAACCTACTCCACACAATTACTTGAGACATTTGTACAAGGTCACAAATTTGTTTACAATTGTGAAAGATTAGAAAACTCAAGGGCTTTCTTGAGAAAGCTGAGTCAATAAACAATGACAAGCTGATATCTTAGAGAGTAATGTCAGGGCCCCAAGGCTGCTCTGACTCACTGTTAGGTCCCTGTTCCCACCTCCCACCCTGACCCTAGCACACAGTATGTGCTAAGGCACATACTTTGAACAAATGAGTAAATAATCCTTATCCTGTCCACAATACCAGGATCAAATATGATAACTAAACCAGAGGAAGCTATTTGCAAACTATAAATCATGTCCAAATGCAAATTTTAGCTGTTAGAAAATGTTATTAATATATCCTGCCTTACCATCTAAGGGTACAAAATAAGGTCACATGCCTTTAACTCTCTCTCTCTCTTGAAATACCAGAGTATTCACCAGTCTCAAGAGTACCTTTCTTGTTTCCTGGAGGCTATCCCATCCTCCCCAGGTCACCCCAGGATATACATGGGAGGCTGGACTTAAGATCAGGCTTAGGCAGTGAGGTTATGCATTCCTGTAATCCCAGCTACTAGGGAGGCTGAGGCAGGAGGATTGCAACATCAAGGCCAGCCTGGGCAACATAGCAAGACCCTCTCTCAAAATAAAAAATATATTTTTAAAAAGGGTCTGGGGGAAGGGGTGGGGTTGTGGCTCAGTGATAGGGTGCTTGCCTAACATGTGACGCACTGGGTTCGATTCTCCAACACAACATATAAATAAATAAATAAAGGTCCATCAACATCTAAAACAAACATTAAAAATAAAAGGGTCTGGGGAAGTAGCTCAGAGGTAGAGGGCTCCTGGGTTCAATCCCCAGTACCACCAAAAAAGATTAGGTGGCTGTGGTTGGCTTCCCAGGGGCAAGATGAAATCACTCTCACTGACTTTATGCTAGATAAGGGAGAAATAGTCACCATGAATCTGGGCTCCTATCCATTCCCTCTGGACCCAGGCACATGGCCAGTGCATAACACAGTGCTCTGGTGGCCACATAGATGAGTCTTCTGTCACTTGCTCTGCCCAAAGATTGTAGAGAAGCGAGCAGCAGGCAAAGATCTTCATCAGACAAACGCACACCTGGTGGGGAAACGCCATGCAAAGTGCACCTAAAATTTTCAGCCTGAATTAGGAGAGTCCCGAGTTTGCTCTACTTGAAAAAAAGTTCATGTATTGCTTCACCTTCTCCTTTTCTTACTGTATTAAAGGTTAAAAATAGGTGTGAAGCTAAGTGCAGTGGCACATGCCTGTAATACCAGCAGCTCAGGAGGCTGAGGCAGGAGGATCATAATTTCAAAGCCAGCCTTGGCAACTTAGGCCCTAAGCAGTTCACCAAGACCCTGTCTCAAAATAAAAAATATAAAGGGCGGGGGATGTGGCTCAAGGGTTAAACACTCCTGGGCTCAATCACCAGTACCAAAACAATAATAATAATAATAATAAATAAAATAAAATAACAGGCAGCTAAAGAGACTGCCACCCAGCATCATGGTGACTGGATACTCCCATTCTTCACAATCTTCTGCTAACAGACAGCCGGAGCAAGGGTCCAGGTCTGCAGCCACATGACCAACTGGAGGACATGATGGGAAGTGAAGTAAGCCAGGTTTAGAAAGACAAATACCCAAATACAGTCAGTGCTCACTCATTTATGGAAGCTGACAGTCCATCTCATAGAAGTGGGAAGAACAGAGGTCACTGGAGGCTAGGAAAGGGAAGGGGTGGGGGGATGGAAGTAGATAACCAGGACCAAAATACAGTTAGAGAGGGGAATGCCCGTGGTGTTCACAGCACATAGTACAGCCCTGGTCTAGAACAGTTTGCGATACATTTCACAAGGACTAGAAGAGTCCAGAGATTCCCAACCCACAGAAAGCATAAATGTTTGAAGCAATGCCAACGCTAATGGCTCTGATTGGATCATTACACACTGTATACAGGTGCTGAATGACATCACCGTCCATCATATGTACCGACATTGTGGGTCAATTAGACATTTCTTTTTCAGTACTGCGGATTGAACCTAAAGACACTACACAACTGAGCCACATCCCCAGCCCTTTTTATTTGTATTTCGAGACAGGGTCTCACTAAGTTTCCCAGGCTGTCCTTGAGCTTGCAATCCTTCTGCCTCAGCCTCCCCAGTAGCTAGGGTTGCAGGTGTGTGCCACCATGCCCGGCCCAATTAGACAATTAAAAAAAAAGCTGAAGAAGCCGAGGCACAGCTGGGAAGCCCCGCAGCTGGGCTCAAAGGCCCTTTGCCAGGTGAAAGGGGTCCGCCCAGCTTGGTTCTCCTGGGGAGAGGGTTCATGTCATTGTGATAAAGAGCCAAGTGGAGGGAAGAGTTTAGCACCACGGAGGCTAACAGTGCCTGGCCCTTAGTGGGGCTCAGGTGGTTCATGGATGCCCCCAACCCGAGGGCAGCCCTAGAGATCTGCGAGAAGCAGCGAAGAGAGGCTTTGCCCACGGGGCGCGCGCCCGTTGGCTCCGTCCTACGCCTGCGCTCCTCCACTCAAGTCCGGCTCCATCCGCCGGCTTAGGGCTTGGACTTTGCTTAGATGTGACCCGGGAGGCCGTGATGCTCCTGCTGGAATGGACTCATGGTGAGAGAGTGTGGGTACAGGGGAGGGCATGCGGGTACTGGCACGGAAAGGAAGGGTGCTCCCTGGGTCCTGCTGCCGACTCCACACGGCGAGAAGCTCCTGGACCCACTGACATCTGCCCAGAGGGAGACAAAGGAGGCAGAGAGGAGAGGAGAGGAGAGGTTGCTCACCACGTACCAGAACAGCAGAGTGGCACCACTCCCCCAAAGCCCACCAGACATGGAGGGTCGCGGAGGAATTCATGCGCTGAGAGTGCACGGCTGGCGGTCCGCAGGGCGAACTTTGAACCCAGCCCTGCCCCTCACTGACTGACTCGGGCAGGGCGCAGGGCACTTCCCGTCCCTCTGGAGCCTGTCAACAGGGATGTTAACACCTGCTACCTCCCAAGGAAGGGAGAGGCTCAGGGGATGAGGCTCATGGAAGGCCCCGCTCAGCGCTGGCAGCTGGCACCAAGGGGGCTGAGACTGCACTGAGACCTCCTCCAAGGAGACCAAAGCCTCCTCTTCAAGTGCCCGCTCAGCCCCCTCCTGGCCTCTGGTCCTTAGGTCCCTCTGGACCTCCATTTACAGACCTGCCCATCCTTTTCAGGGGCTTCTGCTCGCTCTCTTTCCCACTCGCTGCTAATGCAGCCAAGTCAGCTTCACAAAAGCGCACACACAGATAGAGCAAAACAAAAATTAAAAACGCCACCCCAGCACACACTGCGAAAAGCCCTTCACCACAGGAGACCAGACAGGGCAAAAACCTCCCTGATGAGCTCAAGCAAATGGATAAGCAACACAGGAAGACCCCAGGTTCTCAGACCACTGACCTACAAATGCCATTTCTAGGAAATGGTGAGAACGCTCACCCGCAGCCCCAGGAATCGCACATGGGCACAGGCCCTCTGTGGAGCCAGCTGGCTGGAGGCACAGCCATTGTAGAAGTTCTTTCAGATCCCAGACTAGCAGGTGAATTCCTTTCCATGAAAAGTACATGTATAAATTCAATGAAGTGTTTAAAAAGCCAAATATTTATTGAAAAACCTAAATATCAAAGGCAATCCATCAAATACATATGATGTAACAAGATGTAAGAATTGAAAAATACAAAAATGACACGTGAGAAACGCTCATGAAATTATTCTATTAAAACAACTGTACAGACAAGATATTCAAATATGGGAAAAGGTGTTTTTTAAAATTCTGGCAAGGGCTGGGGTTATGGTTTAGCAGTAGAGCACTCACCTAGCAAGTGCGAGGCCCTGGGTTCAATCCTCAGCACCACATAAAAATAAATAAATAAAATAAAGATATTGAGTCCAACTACAACTAAAAAACAAATATAAAAAAAAATCTGACAAAAAAGGAGCAATTTTAACAGTAGTTAGCTCCAAATGATGCAAATGTGGAATTTTTCCTCCCTACTTTGTTCAGTTAATTCATTCAAGCAGCATTTAGTGAGCACCTACTAGGTACCAGCCTGAGCACTTGGACACCAGGATTTGGACAAGGTCCCTTCCCTCCAGAAGCTTCCTTCCTCCTTGGAGGTGAAGAGGGGAAGACCCAAGTGAGAGGAACAAAATGCAGGGTAATCAGCAGGAGTTGTGAGCACATCTAGGAGGTACCTGGGAGGGAGGCAGTGGGGAGACTGGGGTGGAGTGTGTTCCAGAGCTTGGGAGGTGCGCTGCTGGTGAAGTTATCCACCTGCTGCCATCCTCGATGCTGGGACCTTGGAGGTCTGGATGGCCAGGGGTGTTTAGGAGTTGCTGGCTGGGGCTGGTGAGGTGGATCATAATCTCCCGATGTTCCACACACGCCACCTCTAGTGGTTCTGTGAACCCCGTCACTCACCAGCCCTGACCCGACCCACAAGGGGAAAACTCCTATTAGCCTAGACAGCTGCAGAGAGCAACTGGTACAAGGAAACAAAACACCTTTTTTTTTAAGAGAAGAATCTGCACTTCAGAGGTTGTCTTCTAATGCTGGGCTGTCCTAGCAGCCGTGCAGACACACACCTGGGGCACAAGGAGGACACCTGGGAGAAGGACAGCTCCCCTCTTCCCCTTGTTTCCTGTTGTTTTGTTCTTTGCTTTGAGGACTTTCCTTTAGGGGATTTCAGCTGTGGAAGCACAGGGTGGAAGTCAGGGGTAGGGACCCCCATCAGGTTTGAAGAGCTGGGGGTGGGACTACGGAGACC
The DNA here is from genome assembly GCF_048772815.1 of Callospermophilus lateralis. NCBI lineage: Eukaryota > Metazoa > Chordata > Mammalia > Rodentia > Sciuridae > Callospermophilus > Callospermophilus lateralis. The sequence goes on from NC_135308.1 coordinate 161,465,453, forward strand.
GGGTGTGTGTGTGTGGGGGGCAGCACGGTGGGTAGAAGTCCTGGCCCACTCTTGCCCTGCTCTGTGTCCCTGGGCAGGGTGGCTTCCTCGTTCTTTGGAAGGTGGCAAAGCAGAAACCCTTCTGCGGCTGGAGGAGAGAACAGGAAGGCCTGAGCTGCAGGCCAGGTGCTGGGGCATTTGATGAATGAGAGGATAAATGGTTCTCAGTGACCCCAAAGGGAGGGCAGGGAACAGTGAACCACTCAGAGTTGGGGGGAGGGGAGGGCAAAAGGGCCGTGTCACTGGGTGCAGGGGACGCGCTCTTTAACCCTCTCAGAGCCAAAGACTCAGCTGAATCTGCCAAGGAGGTGGAAACTTCTACCCGCGAGTGACAGAAAAGGCAGCCGAGGCAGGGAGGTCCAGCCCAGCGGTGAGGCGGCGCGGCCCCGGGGCCCGGATCTTCCAGCGCAGCTCGTTCCAGCCCACCAGGGCTCCGCAGGGACCTCGGTGTTCCCAGCTGGAGACGTGGAGGGGCGAGCGGACGCCCGGAGGGCCTCTGCGGATGCCTAGGAGGGCGCTCCGCGGCTTTCCGGGGTCCCAGCCCTCACCCAGGCGGTTCCTCCACCTGGAGGGTCCTCCCCGCGCACGTCCCGAGCCTCTGCATCCCAGGGCGGGCGCCGCCGCCGTCCCCGCAGCTCTCCCCCCAGCCGGCCGCTCCCTCGCCCTCCGGCGGTCGCACCCCGCCGCGGCCTCCCCAGACCACTCGGCACCCCCGACCCGGCGCGCCCAAGGTCGCAGCGCAGGGCGGGGTGAGCGGCTCGGGACGGGGCTCCGCGCCCCGGGCGCCCCATCCCACGCGGAACTGGCTGGGCGAGGGCTCCCGGGGGCTGCTACCTTCTCCGCTCGCCACCAGGGCTCGGGGTCCCGCCGCGGCGCTCAACTTCGGGCGCAGTTGGGTGAAGGAGGTGGCCAGGGACCTCCACGCGGGGTGTCTGCGCGCACAAACGTCGCCTCTAGAACAGGTGGCCAGGGCGGCGGCCGAGCCCTCCCGCGCCTCGCAGCCACCCCGGCCCGGACCAAGCCCGGGACCCCGCCCGCTGGCCCCTCGTACCTCCGGCTCCCGCGGAGGCGAGCAGCCGACACCGGCCCCAGAGGCTGCTTGGGGCAGTGCCGGGAACCCCGCGGGCGCCAGCGCCGCCCCCCCCCCGGCCCTGGGCGGGGTCAGCACCGCCCCGCCCCGCCCCGCCCCGCCCGGCAGTCGGGTGCCCAGCTGCAGGGTCGGTTCACGCCCGCGGCCGGCTGCGGGCCAGCACCTCCTTCCTGCTCCTTAGGGTCGGGCCTGCGCCCAACAGGTACGGAGCCAACCTAAGGGTTTATAACCCCTTTCCCCATTTAACAGATGGGCGGCCTGAGGCTCAGAGCGTTCAGTAACTTGAATGCCTGGGAGCCCAGGCCTGTCAGCCTGACATCACCGCCCAGAATCCGTCACCCCCCACCCCAGGTGAAACTGATTAGAAAGTTAGGTCAGGCTGATCCCATTGTGCTCAGACAGCTCACCCTGCCCTGGGAGTTGGCCTCCTTCCTGTAAGAACCCACTCGCACAGAAGCTGGCACCCCCACCCACTTGCACCCTGACCACAAAACGTCTTTAAACTATGGAGCTGTCTGAGTAGATACTAGAAGTGTGAATTCTAAAAATGTTCTGTTAGTGGTACTTTCCGCTTTATGACTTATGCTTGTAGGTGCCTCTCCCACCCCTTCTTGGTTGGATTTCTGTGTTGAATGGCCCCTCCACCTGCATTCAGTGTCTTGGGCTGCAGAACTGTCTGCTTTCTGCTCCCCTGGCCCTGGCTAGAAGAAATCCTTTGTCTTTTCTTCAAAAAGACCCAGAGTTTTATTTGGAATTTTAGGATTGGGCCTTAACAAAACGGGGAGTGGGGGAAGGGCCTTCATCCCAGTGTTTTACTGATTTTCAGCTATTTTCTCGAAAGCTCTCCTCCTGGGTTGGATGCGCAATCCTGTAGTCTTTACTTCCTCCCCGCCCAGCCTCTCCCCAGCAGACAAACAGGGGCCCAGGCAACTGAGAAAATGGAAACACCCCATTGCAGCTGTGAGAGCTGGCACACAGTAAGTGCCCACTAAATGCGCTTTGAAAATCCCACCAGCTCCCACCCCCACCTGCTGAGTGGCACCCACTCCCCCTCCCTCCTGAGACCAGGCAGACATCTCCAGGCCTCTGCCCTGATGGCCCTTTGCATTGTTGGTCCAATCCTCAAGTCCATGTTTCTGCCTCCCTCCCGTCTCCCTGAATCCTTCCCATCCAGGTGCTGTGGTTGAAACTCGGATGAATGTCCCGCAGTCCACAAGCACCTCACCATGGGAACCCAGGTCTGTCAGCCTGACACCACCGCCCAGAATCCATCACCCCCACCCCAGGTGAAACTGTTACGGCTGATTAGAAAGTTAGGTCAGGCTGATCCCATTGTGTCCAATCCCAATTTGACATTGATCCCATTGTCAAACAGGAAAACTAATCTCCCCTTATTACCCCTCCCCCTGCTCAGGACCTGGCGCCTCCCTTTTCTCCTTCCCATGAGGCTGACTTCCACCAAGAAGGGCCAGGAAGGAGGGCCAGGTGTGGTGGTGCATGCCTGTCATCCCGGCGACTGGTAAGGGTGAGGCAGGAGGATCCTGAGTTCAAGGCTAGCCTCTGTAATTTAGTGAGGCCCTAAACAGCTTATGGAGATCCTGTCTCAAAATAGAAAATAAAGGGGGCTGCAGATGTGGCCCAGTGATTGAGCACCCCTGGGTTTAATCCTTGGTGCTAAAAAAAAAAAAAAAAGAGGTCCTCAAAGAATTGACCACAACTCTTTCCTCCCATTCTCCCTTAAAACTCCTCCAGTGGCTCTTGTCCCCTCCCCATCCACAAAACTGCATTCTTTTTTATTATTATTAAAATTCTATTTTTGTAGTTGTAGATGGACAGCATGCCTTTATTTTACTTATTCATTTTTATGCAGTACTAAGGATTGAACCCAAGGCCTCTCCCGTGCTCTGCCACTGAGCCCCAGCCACAGCCCTCAACTGCATTCTTTAACCGAGTTATCTGTGTTACCGAATCCAATGCCTGAGCCTCAGGCCTTCTCCTACTGGGCCCTCCAGACGTGTTTGTCACAACCTACGGCTTCCTGGACACCTCACCTGCCCAGTACTTCTTCATCCTTCCTGGTCACCTCCCCATCCTCACGGCTGGCTCCCCTCCCAACTTCTAAAGGCGGTGAGGGCCCATGCTCTGCTCTTGATCTTCTGTCCCCATAAAGTTCTTTACCCAGATAGTGTCACCAGTCCTGTGGCTTTGAAGACTATCTGCTCTTGTCTGAATGACTGTCCCCTACCACCACCCACACACCCACTGAATTCATATGGGAGGTGGTTCAGGGATGGGGCCTGAGGAATGGGATTACAGCCCTTTTAAAAGAGATCTGGGGCTGCCGTGGTGGCTCTCGCCTGCAACCCCAGAGACTCCACTTGGAAGGATGAAGCAGGAGGATCACAAGTTCAAGGCCAGTCTGGGAATTTAGCGAGACTCTGTCTCAAAATAAAAATTTTTAATGGGCTGGGGATGTAAAGATAGAGTGCCCCTGGTACTAAAAATAAATAAATAAGCCCGAGATCCCGTCCTCCTCCACTCTGTGAGGACACAGCTAGATGCCATCTATGAGAGAGCAGGCCCTCCCCAGACTGGATCTCCCATGTGTTGACCTTAGACTTCTAAGCTTCCAGAACTGTGGAGGATGAATCTCTGTTATTTATAAGCCACCCAATCTGTGTTATCTTGTTACAGTAGCTGAAGAGGACAAAGACATCACCTACTGCTGACAATCTCCACGTGTTTTCCTCTTGCAAACTGAACACGCTTTCCGTGTCTCTTACGCACTCCTTGTCCTGCCGGTCCCCTGCCCTAAACATGAGCTATTAGGGCAGAAGGTGCCCTTGTCTTGTTCATGACTGTTCCCCTTCCTGGAATAGTGCGATGCCAGGGCAGTTAACTCTGCAAACAGAATAAACAATCTTGGACCCTTTTATCTCTTATAAGAAAATATCTCTCTCTCTTTCTCCTGGGATGGAACCCAAGCCCCGACTCACACTAGGCATGTGCTCTACTGCTGTGGGAGATCCCCAGCCACATGTAAAATCCTTAATGATTTTTCTTTTTTTAATATCGTGTTTTAAGTGTAGATGGACGGCATGCCTTTGTTTTGTTTACTTATTTTTATGTGGTGCTGAGGATCGAACCCAGCGCCTCGCACTTGCTAGGCGAGCCCCTTAATGATTTTTCTTTACATTGGCTTTTTTATTCCAATAACTGTATTTTCAAAGGAAACTGTGTACTATTACCTGAAAAGGAACCCCGTTGTCACTCAGAAGAAAGAGCCACAGGAAGTGAAACCCCGGTACAAAGCTCACCAGCCTCCTCCCCGGGGGAGTCAGAAAGAGCTGGGGAGCCAGGCCAGCCAGCACCCAGCAGAGACCTGCCCTGGGCACAGGCAGTGAGGAGCAAGAGCCCTAGGAAGGAGTGGCCTCTGGAGCCTCTGAGTCACGCCCAGGCCGGCTCCTCCAGGCAGGCGACCTCCCAGCAGCCAGTCCTTCCCACCTTCCTCTCGGGCACTCCCACTTTATAGCCTGACAGCCGGAGCCAGGAGGGGAATGCCCAGAGTCAGAGAGCAAGTAAAAGGTGAGAGACCAGAATTGAAGTTTGACCCCGAGGTCCCAGCAGCCTGAGGCCAGATCCCTTCCGGTTTGAGCTGGCCTCACAGTTGGGGAGCAGGGAGGGTGGAGGGGACCCTCTGGGCTGCCTTGCTCTGGCCTTCCTGTGCCCGTCTGTAAACTGTTGCCCAGGTCACCACCTGGCCCAGGCTGCCCTGGACTCTCCTCACACCCTGAGCACCCTTTCTGCCCACTGCCCCAGGTGCCCCATCGGCTGCCATCCCAGTGCCCACGCAGGTCCCCTCGGTCCCCAGGAGGACTTTGAGAGGAAGGGAAGGTGGACCTCAGGGCTGGATCTCAGAATGGCCCTGAGACCATCATGAAAGAAGGGGAGTCTGCGTGGGCTCAAGCGGTCTGTCTCCGTGGCACGGTGGGTGGGCGAACGCTTACGTTCTCTGACCCTCTGCGCCTCCCTCTTGTTGGTGAACCAGAGCTAGGAAAGCACAGGGCCATCTGTGCTCTGTCCACCCACAGTGAAGGATGGAGGACGTGGTGACCCGGATGGGGCCAGACTCGCACCTGCCAAGCCCTTTCCAGGGCCACCTCCAACCCAGGAGCACCCCAGGCTCGGGAGGTGGGCATGGCCTCCCCTGAAGGCCCTCAGCTAGGCCCCCAACACTGGCACCTGCGGGGCTGTCCTGGGGGAGGCACGTTCTCTGCAGAATCTGAGTTCCAAAAGCAGATTTAAGACCCACGTGAGAAAGAAACTCCTGACCGTTGGCATGGGCAGAAGTCACTTGGATGCAGCTCAGAGAGGTCACTTGCCAGGGGCAGAGCGCTTGCCTTACATTATAAGGCCCTGGGTTCATCTGAAAACAGACACAGACCAAAAAAAAAAAAAAAAGTGTCTTTCCATCAAATTCAGGCCATCTCCACTGGGTATTTTCTAGGCTCTTGAGCAGGGGTCAGAAGGCAGATTGCAACATCCTTACCTCAGCTGGCAGAGCAGGGGACTCCCTCTCTAGCCTCTGTCTTCGGTTCCCTTCCCTTCCCTTCCCCAAAGGATATTTTATGTTTCTTATTTTGAGATAGGGTCTCATTCATTTGCTGAGGGTCTTGCTAAGTTGCTGAGGCTGGCCTTGAATTTGCAATCCTCCTGCCTTAGCCTCCTGTGTTGCTGGATTCCAGGTGTGTGCCACCAGGCCCAGAGAAGGAAACATTTAAAAGGACAGGAGTTTTGTTTAAAACAGTAGATCGGGGGCTGGGGATGTAGCTCAGTGGTAGAGCATTTGCCTAGCATGTGGGAAGCCCAGGGGTTGATCCCCAACATTGCAAAAGAAAAGATTAATTACGGTAATTCCTTTTCATTTGAATGAACTAATTCTGTGAAAAGCTGTATCTCTAATGATAAAGGAAAATTAATGTGAAGCATTAAAAATGTTTTAATATAAAGAGATACACATTTGAATTTTTATTGAGCTTAACAGACTGGGACATGTTGGTCTGTGCGTTCTTTTTTATGATGGGGAACAAAGAGATGTCTTGCTTTCTCTGTGTAAACCAAGAGAATAGACGGGGCTGGTGGCTGGAACTCTAGGCAGAAACCGGACCACAGAACAGCAGCGCAGGCTCACGGCACCGCTGGCCACATGATGGCCAGAGGAAGAGGCGCCTTTCAGTGTGAGCACAGTCACCCCCGACTGTGAAGGACAAGAATTCAAGAGGAGGTTAAAAAAAATGAGTAACTAGCCACGTGTTACCCCAGAAGGGACAAGCTCTGTTTCCAGCCACGGACCAAGGGTCACACATCCAACCAGAGACCTCAGGTCAACTTGGAAGACACAGGAGGACAGGGAAGTCCATCAGAAGTCCATCAAGGAAGTGAAGGACCCCGGCCTCGGCCCTAGTCAGGAGGACGCAATCTTCCCAGCCTGCCCCGCCTGCTGGTCCTCTGCCCTAGACCACCCTGGTCCACTGCTCTGACCCTGACTTCTCAGTAGGACTTCACAGTTTTCATATCAGTAATTCTCACATAAATGTAGGGTGCCTTTTTTTTTTTTGGTACCAGGGATTGAACTCAGGGGCACTCGACCACTGAGCCACACCCCCAGCCCTATTTTGTATTTTATTTAGAGACAGGGTCTCACTGAAGTGCTTAGCACCTCACGGTTACTGAGGCTGGCTTTGAACCCGAGATCCTCCTATCTCAGCCTCCCAAGCTGCTGGAATGACAGGCATGCGCCACCTGGCCTGAGTCTCCTGAAGGGTGGGGGTCACTAGGGCCATGCAGGCAGGGGGGCACAGGGGGGCTTAGAGGCACTCCTTCCTCCCCTGGCTCCTTCCTTGGGCTGTCAGAGTTGGTTTTGACTTCATTCACATTCCCTGTTGAAACGGCCAGTGTTCTCTGGAACCAAAAGCATTACATAATTATAAGAGGATCCATTGCAATGACTCATGCCATCAGAGGCTGGGAGGTCCCCCGACGGCCATCTGCAGGCTGGAGAGCCAGGGAAGCCTCAGAACAAGAGGGATTAATGCTGCAGCCCCAGCTGGAGACGGAAAGGCTGGGAGCCCCTGGAGAGTCACCTGTGCAGTCCACTTGGCAGGGCTGAAGAAGCTGGCGTCTGGCCCTCCGTCAGTCCTACGGACAGAGGTGCAGCCAAAAACCCACCCACTGCATGCGCTGGTGGCCTCCTCGTCCCGCCTTGTTCCTGGGCCCCCACCCCACACCTATTGCAGGGTGCTGACCACATTCAGGGCTGGTCTCCCTCCCAGGTGACTGTCCCAGATGCCAAAGTTCTCTGGAAACACCCTCATAGACACACCCAGAGTGTGTTGTACTAATTTCCTCGGTGTCTCCATCCAATCAATTGACAACCAAGATTCACTAGCAAACCTGCTGTCGAGCCAGGGTTGGTGGCGCACGCCTGGAATCCCAGTGGCTCCAGAGGCTGAGGCAGGAGGATGGGGAGTTCAGAGCCAGCCGCAGCAAAAGCGAGGTGCTTAGTAACTCAGGGAGACCCTGTCTCTAAATAAAATTCTATATAGGGCTGGGGATGTGGCTCAGTGGTCGAGCGCCCCTGAGGTCAATCCCTGGTACAAGACAAAAAAACCCCTCAGTCCATGATGATGCAGATGAACACAAGGTGCAGAGACACAGGCTGAGCCCAGGAGGCTGGGCCGTCCGTCCGTTAGGTGCTGGAGCTAACTTGGCCACAAGAGCTGGGCCTGCACCTCTTGCAACTCATGTGTGGTGTTAGTGGCACAAAGCTGGCCACGCGGGGAATATTACACCCCAGAGGTCAGCAAATGCTTCTTCTGGGTGAGTCCAGCTTCTCTGCATCTCACTGGCCTGGAGACCAGGGCAGGCTCTGGGGAGATGGATCTAAGCTGGGCCTGCCCCGGGGGGACGGCTGTGGACAGATGAGCCTTCACCTGGAAGGTTTTCTGGCTGCCTGAGCCCCACAGGAGTGAGCAGAGGTCTGTGCTAAAAGGGAGCACGCCACTTCGGGGGACAGAAGAGGGTGCAGAGGTCGGCTGGCTTGGCAGGGAGGTGGAGGTCTGCGAGCTGGTGAGCAAGGGAGCCCCGGGGATGGCTGAGGAACCTGGGAGGAAGAAGAGGGTGGCTGTGGGTGGACCCTCAGCTCAGGCTCCAAAAAACTGGGTGGGGCTGTTGCTAAGGGCAGGGAGAGGAAGTGTCTGGAAGGGAGCAGAAAATTCTGGCCTGGGCACTTGGAGGCTGGCACTAGAGAGAGGGGGCCTGGGCTGGGCAGTGAGTTGAATGAAGGGGGCGCGAGGTGTTCAAGTTGGACACTTGGGTTTGTGGAGGCACTTACAGGACATGCAGGTGGAGGCCAAAAGCAAGCCACACGGGGGCCGGAATTCTCAGGTCAGACCTGACTGGCTTCACACTGGTGCAGGTCATCGGTTTATAGTAAGGGACACAGGGACAGAGCCTAGGGCACCAGGGCAGTAGTCAGGTGTGAACCCCGGGGGGCTCTCTTGAAAACTCCAGGCTGCAGTGCAGGAGCAGGGAAGTCGTCACGCTTCTCCTAACCAGGAAAAGACCCAATACACAGAGAAACAAGTCTTCCCAGACCATCTAGTGATGGAGGCCGCAGGAAGGACCACTGGCCAAGAAAGGGGACAGAGAGGGGGGCGCTTGACCTGCACTCGCGGATGCTGAAGGGTTAAAGGCCCAGGCCGCCCCCCCCCTCCTGTGCACTTGACCTCAAGACACCCCCCCCACCCATTCTCACTGTGAAGAAACCCTTTGAGCTGTGGACAGGGGGAAGGAAAGCCCAGCATTCTGAAATGTTTGGAGTGTCCTGTACTGGCCCCTGGGACAAAGGGCAGGCCTTGAGGGAGAGCACTTTACAAAAACCTTATCTGGCCTGGGGAGGGGAGACGGCCAGCTCCAGCCCCCTCCAGCCTTCCTGTCTCCAAGAAGGGGAGGGGAAAAGGGGGGCAGAAACTCTGCCGGTCACAGCCCAGGGACTCTGCAGTCACAAAGGCAGCTGGAGATTTAATCAAGATTGTAGAACACATATCCCCAGGGATTTCTAAGACGGAAAGCACCAAGCCCAGATGGGTTCACAGGTGAACTCCACCCAGTGCTTTTTGAGTGTGTTGGGGGTAGGTTAGGGGGGTGGGGTGGGTTCTGGGCGCCTAACCACCCAGCCACATTCCCAGCCTCTGCCTTTTTTTTTTTTTGGTGTTGTTGGGGATTGAACCCAGGGCCTTGTGCATGCAAGGCAAGCACTCTACCAACTGAGCTATATCCCCAGCCCTGCCCCTAGCCCCCTTTTTATTTTTTACTTGGAGACAGGGTCTCATTAAATTGCTTAGGACTTTGCTAAATAAGTTACTGGCTGGCCTCCAACTTGCAGTCCTCCTGCCTCAACCTCCCGAGTTGCTGGGATTACAGTGGCCACTGCCCAGACTTCCCCGCCCCCCCTTTTTAAACAGACTAAAGAGATTGCTTCCAGGGCTTCACACCTGCTAGGCAAGTGCTCTACAACTGAGTTACACCCCCAGCCTCTATTTCACTCTTTCCCCCCAGTACTGGGGGTTGAACCCAGGGTGCTTTACCACTGAGCTACATCCCCAGACCTTTTTAATATTTTTTATTTTGACAGAGTCTTGCTGAATTGCTGAGGCTAGTCTAGAACTTGGGGTTCTCCTGTCTCTGCCTCCCCAGTTGCTGGGATTACAGACACACACCACCCCCACACCTGGCTCCCTGTCACTCTCTTGTGACCTGAATTGTGTCCTTCCAAAATTCCTGTGATGAAGGTGTGACTTCCAGTGCCTCCGCGTGGAACTGAATCTGCCTTGAAAGAGGTAACCCAGGACGAGAGATTCAAAATGTGGGTGTCTCTCCTGTGATTAAGCAAACTGGCCTGTGGTGCAGAGGGGATGGCAGGTGACCTCTAGCAACCGCAGGCTTCCATCCTGCAACTTCAAAGAATCAAGTTTTTCCAATAATCAGTAAGCTTGGCAGAGCATCCCAAGCAAGAGATGCACAAGACTCCGACATCGGGGTCTCAGCCTGCGGGACCCCAATAGAGGATCTGTGCCGGAAGCTGGGTCCTTGTCCCCATGCCCATCCAATAACAAGGACACAGTTTTGAGAAAAAGGAAAAAGTAGTGAAAAACCAGCCTCTACCTCAGAGCAAAGCCTGTCCAAGGAAGGGACATGACCTTTGTCCTTGGAAAGACCCACAGAGCACTCCTAGGCACATTCCCCCCCTGCTAAGATGTTTATCTACAAATAACAGGAGAGATCTGCTGCACCAGGTGACCCTGACTCAGTCAGGCCAGGTGGGGACCCATAGCAATCCCCTAGAGCCACCAATCAGCATGAGACAGGGAAATACCTGGGATGCCAGATGACCCTCCCAGTAGTTTATGGTGTTGGGAAACCATGTAGTTCAGCACGTACACCCCTCTTGGCTTAAACCAGTCAGTTCAAATGAATCCCCCTCTTGTAGTAACCAATCACCCCTACCCAACTTGTTCCCGCCAGTGAATGTGCTAATCATGTTTTAGAGTTGTTTCATGATTTTCCCGCGGTGTGTGATGATTTGCTAAGAGATGCTATCATGTATGTGGGACTCCCTGCCTTCCTCAAAGAATGTATAAAACTGCTGCAAACCCTGGGCTCGGGGACTCTCAGCATCACCAGTTGCTGTGTGTGCGAAGGGAGGACCCAGCTAGCTCGCAGTGAACACCTCTTTGCTGCTTACATCGATCTTGGTCTCTGGTGGTCTCTTGGGGGTTCCGAATTTGAGCATAACAGTAGGTTTATTGCTTTGCTAGCAAAGGAGAAGCACAGAGGATTCCTGTCCCAGAGGCTATGATTCTGGGGCTGGGTTGTAGCTCAGTGGTAGAGCTCTTGCCTCCCACGCATGAGGCCCTGGGTTCAACCCTCAGCACCACATAAAAAAGAATAAATAAAAATAAAGATATTGAGTTCATCTACAACTAAAAAAATTAAAAAAAAAAAAAAAAAGGCTATGATTCTGCCCAACAGCAGGAACAGGGGGCTTTTATAGAGCAGATTCAGAGAAACTGCGATCAGGGAGGTGAGATCAGGAAGGGGAAGGTCAGGGGAAGGAAGAGCAGGGAAGAGAAGGTTAGGAGACAGAAAACACACGGACCTTTCAGAGCCACAAGGGACACAGTCAGATATCCAGTGAACCTGCTACAGCCTCAGCCGAGCTGGAGAGAGGAGCCAGGCGTCCTGCCTGGGACAGCTGTTTGAGAAACATCTCTGGGCTGCCCTAGCTTCACAGTTACTTGAGAAACAAATCAGCGGGGCCGGGGCCCGGTGGCTACGCCTGTAATCCCAGTGGCTTCAGAGGCTCAGGCAGGAGGATCCGAGTTCAAAGCCAGCTTCAGCAACAGTGAGGCACCAAGCAACTCAATGAGGCCCTGTCTCTAAATAAAACACAAAATAGGGCTGCAGATGTGGCTGGAGCCGTCCATGGCTGTGGGTGTGAGCTATGTGCATTTGAGCGTATGAGGGGACTGGTCTGGTGTTGTGTGCTGATTGGGCTGTGCCACTCAAATATGCCTCTCCTCTCGCTCTGCCTGTGAGCCCACACGACACCTGAGATGGGTGTGACTTGCCAGATGTCAATCAATCTGCTGACCACAAGACATCAGGAACCAAGACTCCCATTGAGCCTCCCTTGTGTGTGTCCCTTATAAAATAAAAAGGATCCGGGTGCATGCGCTCTCTTTCCCGGCACTGCCAAGCAGGAAGCTGACCCTTGGGGTCACTGAGCAGTCCCTCCCTCGACCTTAGAAACTCATGTTCGTGTGTTGTGTGGTTTCTTCACTGTTTTCTCAGTTATTGCTTCAGCCAGCTCCTTTGAACCCAGTGAATCTCAACAGCCCACCCAGCTGGTGACAGCCGAGTAACCCTGGGTTCAATCCCTGGTATTCCACCCCCCACCCCCAAAAAAATCAGCCAGGTGTGGTGGTACACACCTGTAATCCCAGCAACTCGGGAGGCTGAGGCAGGAGGATTGCCAGTTTGAGGTCTGCCTCAGCAACTTAGTGAGACCCTAAGCAGCTTAGCAAGACCCTGTCTTGAAATAGAAAAGGCTGGAGGTGTAGCTCAGAGGTGTAAGTGTCCCTGGGTTCAATCCCTTGTATCAAACAAACAAGAAACCCAACAAACAAATCAATAAATGAATGAGTTATTTTAAGCTACTAATACAGCAGCGGTAGAAAATGAACACAGCCCCTGAGCTTGTAGATAGGTCGTTTTCCCATTTGGGTTGTCACTTAAAACTTATGTTTTGAAGCTATGTTATTAGGTTCATAAATCTAGCAGTATAACATCTGGGTAGTGAATTAACCTTGATGTCACCATGAAAGTTCCTCCAGCAGCTCTAATAAAGCTGTTTGCCTTAGATTAAAAAAGAAAAAGAAAAAAAAAAAAGTAAATGAGGTCACATGGGCAGGTCCCACTCCAGTGCCACTGACTTTCTGCAAGAAGAGATCAGGACACAGACACACACACAGAGGGGGACCGTGGAGGACACAGGAGAAACAGGGATGCAGGAGCCCAGGAGGGGACCTCGGGGGATATAGACCCTGCTGATGGGCACATTTTAGACGTGGCCTCCAGAACGGAGGACATACATCTGGATGTGAAGCCACTGTGTGGCACTTGGTCATGGCAGCCCTGGCAAACTACCCTCCCTCTGGTGGTAGTTTCCTGCTCAGAGAACGTCACCTGTCCCTCGTCCCGTAGGAGCACTTGTGAGCCTTCCTGTCATCTGTACCTGAGTCTCAGTGGCGTCTGGAAGGAAGGTGTGTTCACGATTCAATCCCAACTAAGTCAGCGCCATGGATTCCATTTTTGCTCTTCCCGCTCAACCTGCCCGCCCCGCCATTCCCAGTGCTCGGGCTGGAGAGGAACAGAATCCGCGTGACGGAAGCCCTCGCGCAGGGCAGGGGGATGAGAAGGCCCAAGATGGCCGGCTGCGGGTCCAGGACTCCTGCTCTGGCCGCGCGGGAGTGCCCCCCTCTTCTCCCCTGGGCCCAGTGTAGAGCACTTACATTCTCACCTGTGGCTTCCACCGTTCTCTCAGCGAGAGTCCTCCATGGACAGAGGTTCACCATTTGTGTCTTGGTTGTTGAAGCTCATCCTCTAGTTGTGCCTTCGAGAAAGGTCCCCGGTGCCATCCTCCCTGCATTCCAGTGTCCTTGGAAATCCTTGTCTGCAGACAAGCCTGGGAAACCAGGGTGGTTATAAAACATTGGGGTCAACCAAGCACAGTAGCTTGTGCCTCTGATCCCAGTAACCTGGGAGGCGGGAGGTTCCCAAGGTCAAGGTCAGCCTCAGCAACTTAGCGGAACCCTGCTTCAGAATCAAAACTGAAAAGGGCCGGGGATGCGGCTCAGTGGTAAAGCACTGCTGGGTTCCCTCCCTGGTACCCAAAAGAATAAATAAGCAAATAAAACTCTGGGTCCTGCTCTCTCTCCCTGAGGACGGGGTAAGCCCAGTCCAACATGAATGCTGCTATGGAAAATTCTTTTATGGATGACTTTATCTTTTCGCCTGGATGTTCAAATAATTTTTTAAAAAAAGTTCAGTACATTTACTAAGACGTTAATGTTCCGTCATTTTTTCCCTAGGACATAATGTACGTGTTCTTTTATGAAATTTAATTTTCATTCTTATCTAAGTCAAACATGTACGTTGTTTAAAGTCACTCAGTCCTATGTGGCATGATTTAAAACACCAGTCAGTCCTCTGCAGTTGGGACCTTCTTGCTTATTGCTCCCCGGGGGGTCAATACTCCCAGATGTCCGGCTTTCTATTTACCCTCTGTGGTGGACACTGTTGAGCAGCTTACTCAACACCCATTTCTAATTCTCTCTTCTTTCACGATCTTCTAACTGGGGAGGTGATGTGGCCAGCTGACATAGGTAGAGGTCTTCTGAGAGGCTTCTAAGAAGATTATCTTCCCAGCGCAAGTGCTGTCTCTCCCCCTTCATCCTGTAGGAAGACTAAGGATATGGTGGCTGAACTGGGCTGCCATTTTGTAACCATGAGGTATCAAGCATTCAGAAAGGCCAAGAGAACCTCAAGTAGTTGGCTCTCACACCACTGCCCACTTCCACAACTCTTGTTAAGTGAGGAAAAAAAAAAAAAGAGAGAGAGAAAATGAAAAAGAAAGTTTAAGCCTTTGAGATTGGGGTTTGTGATTTTTGTTGTCATTGTTTGGGTAGGCAAAGGCTTTGCTAATGGATACAACTTCCATAATTTTAAATTTAATGGGGCTGGGGTTGTGGCTCAGTGGTAGAGTGCTTGTCTAGCACGTGTGAGGCACTGGGTTCCATCCTCAGCACCACATATAATAAACAAACAAACAAATAAATAAATAAATGTATGCCATTATTATTATTATTATTATTATTATTATTATTATTATTATCATTATCATTATTATTTGGTACTGGGAATTGAACTCAGGGACACTTTACCTAGCATATGCCTGAGCTACACCTCCAGCCCTTTTTATTTTTATTTTGAGACAGGGTCTTGCTAAGTTGCCCAGGCCGGCCTTGAATCTGCAGTCCTCCTGCCTCAGCCTCCTGCAGAGCTGTTGGCTAGAGGTGTGCACCAGCAGGAAGTCCAGGTCTCTCCCTCCTCCCACCACCCAGTTTCCATTCCTCCAGGACCCAAATCTCCTCTCTGCTCCTCAGAGGTGCTGCTGGTCTCCTTGCCTTTTATCCCCTGTGTCTTCAGAATTCTGCAAACCTGGGGGCAGGGAGGAGGGGGGTTCATCAGATTGGACAGGGGGAGTGGTGGGAAGGGAGGGAGACGGGAGAGGGAAAGACAGTAGAATGAGCTGGATGTCACTTTCCCGTGTTGGTGTGTGACCACACTGCCAGTGTAACTCCACGTCGTGTGCCACCACAAGAATGGACGGTCATACTCCGTGTATGGATGAGATGTCAAAATTCACCATGCTGGGGCGGGGCTGGGGCTCAGCGGTAGGTGCTCGCCTAGCACGTGCGGCCCTGGTTCCATCCTCAGCACCACATAAAAATGATAAGTAAATAAAGGTATCGTGTCCAACTACAATTAAAAAATAAATATTAAAAAAAAATACACGCTACTGTCATTTATAATGAAAAAGAACGAGTAAAAGGTAAAACTTATTTGAAAAGAAAAATATCAAAGAATTTTTAAAAATTCTGCAAACATTTAAGAAACAGGGACAGCTCAATTCTTGGTCCTTCCCTTTTTTTTTTAATGCATAGTATTTTTTTAAAAAAGAACTTGACCTTTATTTTACTTATTTGGTTTTCAGTGGTGCTGAGGACTGAGGCCAGGGCCTCACTGGTGCCAGGCGAGCGCTCACCGCGGAGCCCCAGCCGGTTCCCTCCCCTCTGGCTGGGACCCGCCCTGGCATCTCACGGTCTAGGTCACCAGCCTCTCCAGACCCAAAGCTTCTCTGGCTGCTCTGCCTCTCGGTGGCGGCCCTCTGCCCAGGTAGGTCATTTGTCCTGTGCCTGGTTCTTGCCCTGGTCCCAAGAGAGCAACGGCCTGAGGGACGATCTGCTCCAGAGGTGGCCCTCCTCCAAAATCATGTCCCCTGGTTGGGCACTTCAGCGGCAGCCTGGGATGGCCTGGGATGGCTTCGGGCAGATGGCTCTGGTTTGGGTTTGCTCCGCTTTGCCTTGGCCTCCAGTCTGGCCGCTCCAGCCGTGGGGTCTGGGTGCTTTGCCAACTCCTCCGTCCGGGTCCAGGGCGCTTCCAGCTGACGCTGGGCCACCGTCTAGTCTTCAGAGGTGCCTGGGCCTCTCTGAGCGCTGCAGCTCCCGGGCTGTGCCCACGCTGGCCGGGCGTCATCCTCCCTGGATGGGCTTTGGTGAGTGTCCTCTTTTCCAGTTGCTGCCCAGCTTCTAAAATGTCTTCCTCTCCTCTCCTGTTCTTTTTCTTTCAGGATTTGTCCTTTTTAGAGCACCCTCTCATGTCCTTTTGTCAGGGTTTAGGGGGAAAGAGGAGGAGGTGGTTCAACACACAGTCTCCATCTCCCCGCCAGCTGTGTGAGAGGGATTAGGGATTCTTCTTTACAGAAGAATCAGAGAGGTTGCTGACCTCCCCAAGGTCAGCCCAGCAGACGTGGGACACACTACTAAGTCCACCTGCTGCCCCTTCTCGGTAGTTGACCCCCCAGCAAAACTTCAAGCTGCTGGCCCTGCAGGAGCCCCTGGGAGAGGCTGAGGCAGTAACAGCAGGTTGGAGGAGGGACTTTGCCACCTGCCCAGCACTGCTGTTGGGGGTGGGGGTGGGGAGGCAGTTCTGGCTGCTGCAGAGACTTTGGTTAGATCCCAGGCTTGGGGACAGAGGGCCCTGGTATTTATTTATTTTTAGCTGTAGATGGACACAATTCCTTTATTTTGTTTATTTATTTGTATGCGGTGCTGAGGCTCGAACCCAGGCCTCCTATGTGCCAGGCAAGTGCTCTGCCACCGAGCCACACCCCCAGCCCACCTTGGTTGAAGGTCCACCCCCTGGGCTCCCACAGGCTCAGCCCAGCCCACAGTGGCATCTGTCCTGTCTTCCTGAATGGTCCTCCGCTCTCCTGGCCGGAGGCTCTGGACCCCTGAGGACCTGCTCTGTGGAGACCAGGCAGCTGGGCCCCGAGGAGTGTGCGGCTCAGAGGTCAGGTGGACCTAAGAACCTGCATTCCCCACAGGCCCAGGGGGTGCCGACACAGCTGGTCCAGGACCCCACTTTGAGAGCCAGGGGGTAGGGCTTTCTGGTTTGCCCCGGGGCCAGCCGCTGGCACTGGGCACAGTTGGGCTTCAACCTCATCATAACCCCACCCTCGGCTCCTGGACCAGGCCGCCTCCCCGAAGACTGGAAAACCGAACAGAGACCGGGCCGCTTCGGGCTTCCTGTTGGCTCATTGTGTGGTGGGGATCAGGAGAGGGCTCACCCCATCCTGGCTGCTGCCTGGTGGAGGATCCCACCCCAAGAATGGAGACCCCAGGCCTGATGCCTATTCTGTCCCCGGCCCCAAGGGCCCCAGGCTCCTGAGCCTTCTCAGCCAAGAACACTTCTGTCCCCAGAAGGTCAGCAGAAGTCAGAGGTTGTCCCAGGGGATCCCTGTGCCCAGGGGGGCGCTGGAGTAGGAGGCTGAAACTTGGGTTTGGTCTGGGCTCTGCCCTGCCTCCCCCTTCCCACCCTCCAACAGGACTTGGTCACATGATCCAGGCACGGCCAGCTTTGTCCTCTCTGGCCCCAGTGACCAGAGGGGCTCCTGAGTGGAGTCTACGTTCAATTCAAGCCCAGGGCCTGGGAGACACTAGGTCTTCCGTGTGCGGGAAGGAGGGGTGGAGGAGATGTCTCCAGAAGAGCCTCACAGGTGCCTGTCTGAATCTTATCCCTGTCTGGTTGTTATGCTTGAATTTGGGACCCCCAAAAGACCACCAGAGACCAAGATTGATGTAAGCAGCAAAGAGGTGTTTATTGGGAGCTAGCTCGGTCCTCTGCGCGCACACAGCAACTGGTGACGCTGAGAGGCCCAAGCCCAGGGTTTGCAGCAGTTTTATACACTCTTTGGAGAAGGCAGGGAGCCCACATACATCACAGCATCTCTTAGCAGATCACCACACACCGCGGGAAAATCAAATAACAACTAAAACATGATGAGCATATCAAGTGGTGGGAAAGAATTATTGGTTAGTCCAAGGGGCTGATGCACTTAAAATTGATTGGTTTAAATCTAGTTTAGATATCAGTCACCACACCTAGGTGGGGGCCACCTGGAATTCCAGATATTTCGATATCTTGGCCGATCTTAGGTGATCACCATCTGCGGTTTCCACAGAGCTTTTCTGTAGTATTTTCCCGACTTTAGGACCACAGTAGGTCAGAGGTTAAGTTTCAGAGCAGAATGAGGTCGCTTCGGTCTTTCATGGTCTCAAAGAAAGAGGAGCCCGCCCGCCAAGGCCACTGTGTGAAATGACGAAGCCTTGTGTCACGGGGGCTTCGGGTCACCCTGAGACACAGGTGGGTTGGGGGACAGTCTCTGCTCCACAGGTGAGGACACGGGCAGTGGTTCCCGGTGGCGCCCCTTCCCCTTGGGCCTCCCTCTCTGGGCTGAAGTCTGACCAGGTTCTGGAGGGCGAGGCGGCTCTGCAGGGCCGGTGTTGGTCTGTGGCCTGCTGGGGCTGACCGCACACGGGCGGAGGGGACAAGCGGATGTTCAGTGAAGCAGTGAGCTTGGTTTCAATGTGTAGGGTCTGTGGGGTGACTCCTGGGGGGCCTAGAGGGCCGTGGGGAGTCTGGGCTAGTGGCTAGGACTTGGGTGGATGTGACTGTCCTAGGAGGGAGGAGGGGAGAGACCAGGACAGGGCGTGGGGTGGGGAAAACAGCATCAGAGACTGCCAAGGTGTAGGAAGGTGGGGGCCGAAATCTCAGCACCTCCAGGGGCTGAGGCAGGAGGATCACAAGCTCGAGGCCAACCTCAGCAAAATAGCAAGGCCCTCAGCAACTTAGCAAGACCCTGTCTCCAAATAAACAATAAATCTGCTCCACAGAATCAGTTTGACCATTTACAAGTACTTTTTTGAGTTAAATTTATTTATTTATTTTTAAATACTTATTTTTTTTAGTTTTAGGTAGACACAATGTCTTTTATTTTATTTTTATTTGGTTCTGAGAATCGAACCCAGTGCTTCACACATGCTAGGTGAGCACACTACCACTTGAGCCACATCCCCAGCCCTAAATTTATTTTTAACTGATACATAAAAATACCAGAATTGTACATAGTAGGGGCTGGGGTTGTGGCTCCATGATAGAGCACTTGCCTAGCATGTGTGAGGCCCTGGGTCCCACCCCCAGCACCACACACACACACACACACACACACACACTCATACACACACTCACATACATACTCACACACTCTCACACACACATACACACACTCATACACACACTCACACTCACACACACACTCTCACACACACACACTCACACACACACACTCACACACACACTCACACACACACTCACACACGCTCACACACACAGATTGTACAGGGGGGTCCCATGTGATGTCTTATAAAATGTGTATGCTGTATAATGTTTAAATCAGATCAAATATTTATTTATACATGTATATTTATATATCCTCAAAAAATAAATAAAAAGGGCTGGGATGTGGCTCACCCCCTGCTAAATCACCCCTGGGTTCCATCCCCATCACTCGCCCGCCATCCCCTCCAGCTCTTTGGGTGTCCTGGAGGGGGCAGTTTCAGTGGGCAGCAAGGAGAGACTGTGGGGGACAGCACAGGCCACACTCCTGAGAAGTTAGCATGAGAAAGAGGCGGGAAGGGACGAGGGGCCAGAGGGGGGAGGGAGGGACAAGGGGCCAGAGGGGGGAGGGAGGGACGAGGGGCCAGAGGGGGGAGGGAGGGACAAGGGGCCAGAGGGGGGAGGGAGGGACGAGGGGCCAGAGGGGGGAGAGGGGGGAGGGAGGGACAAGGGGCCGGATGGGGGAGGCAATTGCTAGTGTTGTTTGTTTTAAGTCATTTTTTTTCTTTTTTAGCCTGGGGACTGAACCCAGTGGTGCTTTCTACTGAGCCAATCCTTTTTACTTTTGCTTTTTTTTTTTTTAAAGAGAGAGTGAGAGAATTTTTTTAAAAATATTTATTTTATTTTAGTTATCAGCAGACACAACATCGTTGTTTGTATGTGGTGCTGAGGATCCAACCCGGGCCGCACCCATGCCAGGCGAGCGCGCTACCGCTTGAGCCACATCCCCAGTCCCTTACTTTTGATTTTGAAAACAGTCTTGCTAAATTGCTTAGGGTCTCACTGAGTTACTGAGGCTGGCCGTGAACTTGTGAGCCTCTTGGGATTCCGGGCGTGCACTAGATGCCTGTCCTAAGTCAGTAAGTCACATCTTTTACTCAGTGGCCACGCCGATCCTCTCTGTACTGGTCCCGTTTTAGCGATGTACCTCCCAGAGCAGGCTCGGGAATGTCCTTGAGCACTGAATTGGTGGCAAGCCTCAGAAACCCAACTGCATTCTCTGATTGTCTTGTGGAATCTGGAAGGTTCCAAACCAAACCTGGGCCTCCAACGCCCCCACGCTGTTTCTGCCCAATCTGGTCATCTTCTTGCAAGGGAATCACTGTGGCTACAGACTGGCCTCCTCCATGTGGCATGAAATGGCACCACCACAGGCTCCTCCCTGTCACCTGGGACATCTCCACAGCAGGGGAAGGTGACAGGCTCTTCACAGGCTACAGCGTGCCAAATCCCGGACCTCTGATTGGGTCAGGTGGCCTATACAGGCAGGAAACTGGACACCAGGAACTGGATGCCATTTCCCTCGGTCCCCCTTGTTAGGTGCAGGACAGGCTGTCTGCAGGGCATGCCAAGCAAAGTTAGCTGTGGGCGACCTGTCCTCTCAAACCCTCTGTCTGGTTCTTTATCAACTATTTACTTCAAGCCCCAACGCCCAAGCCCCGGCTCAAGGACAAACACAACCCCCTGCTCAAGGCCGAACACGTAACCCCCTTGTGCCAACAAGGCAGCTCGCAGACCCAGAGACCCCATTAGATTTGGGCTACGAAAACTCCCTCCTGCCGGGCCCCTCTCTCTTGCTATTTCTCTTGCTTTCTCTGTCTCTCTCTTGCTCTGTCTCTCTCTCTCTCTTCTCTTCCTCTCTTTTCTCCTCTGTTGCACTGCTGCAATAAAGATCTCTTGGTTGCTCTGAGTGTTGTGGGCACTTTCCTTCCACCCCTCTGGCCAGCGCTGCTGGGAGCCATCAGCCAAGTAGGTATGACAATTTCCTTGCCAGCGTACCCCCACGTTTCTTTAGTGGAAGGACTCGTGGAAATAGGACATTTTGCAGCGACATTGCATGTAAGGTGACCTTGCTCAAGGACCAGGGCGGATCCGTGTTTAGGGTGTTCCCGGTTTAGCATAATAGGAGATTAGGGCGTTCCCGTTTAGAATAGGGCGTATCCTGCTGCCTGAGTTCCTCTTGAGTTCTTAGGGTCAGACAGTATATTTGGGAGACAGAAGCCCAGTGGAGTGTGGATTTGGGCAGAGAACTTGGATTCCCCCAGAACGTGTTTGTAGACGGCCGGTGTGAGATCGGGAATAAAGAATTGCTGTTTGAATCTACAAGCTGTGTGGTGGCTCGTGATTTGTGCCCAGCCAGAGACTGCGGCACAGCGCACCAGTGACTAAGGCACTCTTGGTGGCGAGCTCCTGTCCCAGAGTCCTGGCAGGACCCTGTAGGCCCTGAAGTGGCCATGTGACAAGGCAGGAGATGGGAAACCTGTGAGCACTAGTGTCCCTGACACTCGCTGGACTGGGGGATGCCTGTCCCGGGCTTCCCTGATGATCTCTCAGAGGAGGGACACCCTGCTGTTCAGGACTCAGTCGGCCCTCCCACCTCCCCCGGGGGAACTCGGGGGACCTCCGGGGGACCTCAGGGGGCATCTGGAGCCCCTCAGAGCCTGGGGAGGAAGACGGGGTGTGGGCGGGGAGCAGGCCTTTGGAGGCTGACCCAGGCCCCACCGTGGGGACAGCCCTACGCGGCCCCTTGGCCTCCGTCGCCTGGGACCCTGCTGTTTCCACTGTGGGTCCCCAGTTCCTAGGAAATTTTCTTTGGTAAAATTCCAGCTGGTCTCAGCTGAACCAGAGTCCAGCAGTCACTCTGCCAGCGGGGTGGGGCCTGGGTCCTCCCTGGAGATGGGGCGGGGCCTGGACCATTCTGGAGACCAGGAGGGAAACCAGGAGCCCAGGGAGAGCTGACTTAACAGACCAGGGAAGGCCAGGCAGCGGGGAGTGGGAGGGCGAGGTATGGCAAGGGTGGAGAGCAGGCCAGGGCCAGGAGGGAGAGAGCCTGGTCAGCTGAAGAGCCCTGGGCACCCCGTTTGGTCCCCAGAGCCCAGAGTAAAGGGGGTAGAGTTGCCGCAGGGACCTCCGTGCTCCTGGCTTGGATGGATCTGGGACCGTGTCCCCCAGGGGTCACCACTAATGGAGCACATGAGCTCCCTGCGGATCAGTGTTCCTGGAGTGAGCCAGTCCCCAGGCACCATCCCTGGGAACACTGGAGCCTGCTGGGGCGGGGCTGGACCACGGGACCAGGCCGACCTCGCAGAGCCTCCGGGGAACGGCTGGCTGCTGAGCCACACCAGAGCTCACAGTGCAGCGAGGTGACAGCCAGTCAGGCAGGGGCAGCATGGTGTGTCCAGGGGCCGGGGAGCCCAGAGAGGGCGCTGACCCAGCCCTGTGTGTTGGGGATGGCCTCCTGGTGGAGGCCAAAAGAACTGGCGGGAAAGGGAATTCCAGGCAGAGGGAACAGCGGAGCCAAAGCCCAGCAGGGAAGCGGCAGGGTGCTGGAGGGAATGGCCAGCACCCAGAGCCAGCCCAGAGCAGCGGGGAGAGCAGAGGCAGCTCCCGGCCTTCCGGAAGGTTCTCTAAGGGGAAGCGGAAGGACAGCAGGTGAAACCAGAGCTGGCTTGGAAAGGAAGGGCAAGGCTCCAGGTCAAGGCCCACCCCGCTGCTGGATGGGACCAGGCTGGGCTGCGGCAAAGGAGAGGAACAGTTATGCCCAGAGGAAGCCAGGGTCTCTGAAGGGCGCCAGCACAGCCCCTGGTTAGACCCAGGCTTCTGCAAATCCTCTTTGGAAAAGTGTCCCCAGAGCAGGCCCATCGGGAAGGTCCTCTAGAATCCACAGTCAGTGTCACAGCATAGGAGTTTGTAAATAAGCCCTGGGGAGAGTCAGCTGAGAGAAGACCCAGAGGTGTTGGCAGAGCTCTCCCGCCGCCGCCGCCACCGAGGACCAGCATAAGGACCAAGCAGTTCCAAATGTTCGGGACGAAAAGGATGAGATTAATGACTGAGGAGGGCAGGCCAGGGCGGTGCTGCTATGCGGGAGACCGAGGCAGGAGGATCACAAGTTCAAGGTCAACCCGGGCAATTTAGCAAGACCCTGTCTTAAGATCAAGATTTTTAAAAAGGGCCGGGCCCAGCCTGCGTGAGGCCCTGGGTTCAATCCCCAGACCTCAATGAATAATAAATGAAAATCAAAAGAAGAAGAGCGAAAACCACGGAAACACTAGTGTGCAGCGTGGTGTCAAGAAGAGCTATTTGAAATTAAGTTTTCTAAGGACTAAAAGATATTGGGGAAGGATTGTGGTATTGATGAACCTTAGATCTCAGTAAGATTCCGTAGTGAAATTTTATAGATAACTGATAGTAAGATTCATAGATTACCACTGAAATTATAGAGAACCTTATAGAGTTGTTGATCCTTGGAGATTGATTCTAGGGCCTCTGAAGTTACCCAGATCCAAAGCACTCAAGTTCCTTATAGAAGAGGTGTAGTATTTGCATAGAACCTTTGCACATCCTCCTGTGTACTTTTTCAAACCCAGGACCTTTGCACGTGTTGGGCTAGGGCTCTACCACTGAAGTGCATCCCAGCCCTCTCTCATATACTTTGAATCATCTCTAGGGGGCTGCGGATGTGGCTCAAGCGGTAGTGCGCTCGCCTGGCATGCATGCGGCCTGGGTTCGATCCTCAGCACCACATACAAACAAAGATGTTGTATCCGCCAAAAACTAAAAAATAAATATTAAAAATTCTCTCTCTCTCTCTCTTTAAAAAAAATAAATCATCTCTAGACTACTCTCGATACTTAATACCCTGTGGATTCTAAGCATAGCAGTGCATGCTGGTAATCCCAGGTACTCTGGAGGCTGAGGCAGGAGGATTGCAAGTTGGAGACCAGCCTCAGCAACTCTCTCAGAATAAAAATAAAAAGGGTCCAGGACCAAGCAAAACAACAACCATGTGGAATGAGGAGGGGCAAATTCTACCTGAAGGGAAGGGTTTCCAGACAGTTCTGCCCCAGGGCTGCAGGTGCTGCCTACCCTGAATAGGGGAGGGAGGAGATCTGCCCTTGGACTCTCCCTGCCCCCCCCCTCCCTGGGCAGACTGGGCAGGGCTGTGGGAGGGATGCTTGGCCTGTCCCTCCTTCCCTGAGCTCAGGACTCTGCCTCCAGCCTCAGCAGGTTGCCAGTCTTGAGACAGTGGGCTCTGGGTGCCAGCTGCCAGGTTCAACGGTCCCCACGATTGGCAGCCAAACCCAGCGTAGCTGCAGAGTGCGCTGGTTCTCAGGTGCGCTGGGAGCTCCCGGCTCGCCACAGTCCCCCGCTCAGGGCAGCTGGGCTGCTTCTTTGCTCCTGCATGCTATGCCCTCGGCGGTGCTCCTGAGGCATGATGGGACGGCACAGAGCTCAGGGGCTGCCCCAGCACTCACCGCGATTGTGGGTCCCTGTGGATGTGGCCTCCTTGGGATCCTGGCAGCACTGACGGGGAGCCCTGGGGGCCCTGTCCCTTCTGCCTGCTGGTGTCCAGCTCCTGGTCTCTTCGGGGAGATGAGTGGGTCCCCAGTGCAGCTTGTCTTACTGGGGCTGACTCTCCAGGTGCCTGATGGTCTCTGTCAGGGGTGGACATGGGCCAGCCAGGCCTATAGAGAGTGTAGGCCCATGGCTGATGACCAATAGCCTCAGCCTGGTGCCCAGAGAGCCTACCCGTGGCCACCAGGCACCGTGACCCTCCTGCTCTTCTGTCAGCGGCGTTCGGCTGCCGCCATTTGTCTACACTCTGGGCCCCTGAGCACCCTGGGGGACGGGCCCCTTCCAGAGCCTTTGTGCCATGCAGCGCATACTGGAGTCTGCAGGAAGTGAGACCTGGAAGGTGGCCTGCAGCGGGCACGGTGACCAGGTGGCTTTGCCCTCGCTGCTGCCTCCTGAGGTGGCCGTCTCCATTTGCAGAGGAGGAACGGAGGCCCCGGGCACTTCCCAGGAGGAGAGGACTGTGCAAGGCGTGGGGGACGGGGTGGGGCTTTGGGGCCAGGATGTCCTTGACCCCAGGTTGGTGCAGTTGGACCCAGACCCGAGAGGGGCCACACCTAAGGTCAGGACACTCCCAGGCTTGGCTCCTCCCTCTGAGTCCAGCCCCAGGGTCCCAAAACAGAGGGCAAGAGGCAGTGGAGAGAGTTCCTCCCTGCCCAGCCCAGCCGTAGACCGGCTAACTGAGCGGGCTGCTGGCCAGTCTGTGGGGGACCTGGCCCTGGGCCGGCCTTCAGCAGGGCCCTCGCTGTGTCCATGTCCAGCGGGAGTCAGCTGCCCCTGCCCCTCTGTCTCTCTCTGACTCCCCAGTCCAAGCGGCCTGCAGGCGTGACTTGAAGTAGAACAAAACCATCAGAGGTAAACACGGTCCCCTCCTGGAGTTAAAAACGGTTTTCTAGGAAAGTCCGATGAGGACAGGGCTGTCAGTTTGGGGAACTGAAAGGACTTTGTCCCTTGAATCACAGAAACATGCCCCAGGATCTGGGCCCCCAGGCAGCTCGAGGGCAGCTCCCTGGCTGAATCTGTCCGGTGGCCCTGGGGAGAGCGGGGGAGTGGCCGGAGGGACAGAGGCCCAGCAGGCTTCTCACCACGCACCCTGTGTCCTCCTCATGCGCCCACCTCCCTGGCCCATCCCCATCAGCCTGCTCCTTGGACGTCAGCGAGTCCCTGGTGACCTGGTCAGATGCCTTCCAGGGAACCCTTGGGAAAGGGTCCCAAGGCTGGCTCTGGACCATGGAAGGGACCGTGGGAAGGGAGCCTGGAGGGCAGCCATGCCCGTCAACAGCAAAGGCGGCGCTGGTCAGGCCCCGCTGACCTCAGAGAGACAGACAGAGGGTCTGGACGGTGACACGCCTGGTTTAGCATCTTTCAGCTGCTCATGCTCCGTACGACTGTGGGCCATCCAGACCCCAGTTTCCTCCTCTGTGGGCTGGAAAGGGTTGTCCCTCCTGGTCTCCGGCTTGGGGCCACATGATGGTTACCGGGGGCCTCTCCCAGGAAGGTTCTCCTGGACCTTTGCCTCAGCCCTGAGGGTCTGTGGTTCCAGAGTCTGTGGCCTTCCCCCCAGGACCCGGGTCAGGCTGACCATGTCTGCTCAGCTTCAGCCTTAATCGAATTATCTGGGCATCTGGCTCCAGTTCCGGCAGGTTCCCCTGCTGTTCCACCCTCCCCCAAGGGACAAGGCAGATTAAATCCCCACTGCATGCCCGTGACGCATAGCTGGCTTCATCTCGTCCGACATGGGATTTTTCTTTTTCTTTCTTTCTTTCTTTTCTTTTTTTTTTTTTTAATATTTTCTGAGTTGTCAATGGACCTACTTTTTTGTGTGGTGCTGAGAATCGAACCCAGTGCCTCACACATGCTAGGCAAGCGCTCTACCATTGAGCCACAACCCCAGGCCGCCCCCCACCCCATGGGATTTTTCTAAGGGAGAGCAGAAGAGACGGACCCTGCCGTTTCCAATGTCCCTGTGGAGTTCCAGGAAGACTCAGTCTACACACAGTCCTGCAGGTCACCTGCTCCCGGGAGCCCGGGAATTTCCACAATCCGGAAATAAATTGCCTGAAGCAGCCTTTGCTTTTTTGGGTGGGTCTGACTCTTCCTTTGGATTCTGAGCTACCATCCTCTGACCCATAGCAGT